>NC_091741.1:73578862-73826362 GCF_043380555.1 Nothobranchius furzeri | reverse complement strand
CCCAGTAACTAGAGAAAATATGATTTTTTTACCATCTTAGTTTGCACCGCTTAATTCCTAAATAGCAATCATCTGATATTTGTCTTTTTTATGGCTCTAACTTTATGGATGAGGTGTGTTTAATGGAAACCGTCTGTGCAGTTAGTCAATCATAGATGTGTGGGACTGATTTAAAACTTTCTTTAGCAGAGAGAGTCTCTGTTCTGCAGCTGAGCTCAGAGTTTTCCCTGGAGCATTCTCAGAGAGAAGGGGCTTTTTATGGGATTAATATATTTACACTTTTATGTTAGCCACTGTTTTAGATCTAGAAGCACAGGCAGAAGCAGAGTCACTCCACTATCATACATGGCAGTGAACTCAACTCTGTTGTCAGCATTACCCTCCTGCTCCCTTCTTTCAGCTGCCCAGTCGCTCAGCACGACCTCCTTTTGGGGTGATCATGAATCATGGAAATTGATTATACTGCCACATCTCAAATCCCTCTGCCCAGGGCTTGACCGCAGAGTGTGTGACTGCAGGTCGGTCAAGCCTGCTTAAGGGACGCGCTGCTGGCTGCCCTCAAGAAGGGCCAGTCAGCCAGACTGCCCCCACCGGGTCATGCAGCTCGCTGCCATAGCGAATGGGAGAAGATCACTCACTCTGGCAGGAAGGAATGAAGATGTCCTTCTTGAAATACCAGTCGAGCCATCATGCTCCAGGTTTTTTATTTTTCACCCTTCCAACTCCTCATCACCACTTTACTTGGGTCATCTGTCTTTATCAGCACACTGTATTATAAACTTTGCTTCTGATGGCTGACCGTTCCACCCTGACTTCACTTAAATTCTTCAAGTTTTAAATAACATCAGAGCATGCCAGCAGACATCTTTGGGGTTTGAATATTTAGGTTTCATCCCATGCAAAGCAACTGAGTCATTTAATCTGTTTGTCTCCATGTCCATTTGATTATTAATAGAATAGAATAGAATATTATTGTTGCACAAGAAGTCTTAAAAGTAAAGATATGACTGAATGAAACAAGGTGAATGAAAAACAATTGTGCTAAACAACTATACAAACTCAATAATCACTTTTTTCTTTATGCATTTAGCAGATTCTTTTATCCAACCAAACTCAAAGATTAATCAAATATTCCTGCTTTATGCATGTAGAAGGAAAACTGAACACCTGGGGGAAAGTCACACATCTGAGTCCTTCTATAGTATGTGATTGCCTTGGGTCACAAACACCTCTAGGGCCCTGTGACACTTTTTCCCTCCAAAATAAGTTTACCTTAAAAAAAAGTCACGCAAAAATGTAATCAGATTGCCTTGTGTGAGCAAGAGCAAACTGCTGAGCAAACAGCCTCGAATGACTGTTAGCTCAGCAGATTCGCTGTGTGCGCATGATTTCCACTGAGTTTTCTGCTTCATGAGACGCGGAGGTGAACATCAAACCGGTTTGATATCTTTCACCTCACGGAGTGTAGAAACTCACCGTGTGCGCACAGTATGAGCTGCGGGCTGAGCTGAAATATTCAAGTGGCCAATCAAAGCGCGTTCTCCACTCACATGATTCCAAGATGGCAGCCCCCTGTCTGCATGTTAGATAAACAAAACAGAGACAGAGCTGGAAATGGAGGAAATGCCTCTACATGTTTTGTTGATAAGGTGTCGCTGCCACCGTTATTTCAAGGTTAGGAAAGTATCATCGGAGGCCGTTTGCTCAGCAGTTTGCTCTCGTGTGCAGCAGGCTTCAGGAAGCATTGAAAAAGGTTGAAGACAACAGCTGCCGGGGGCCTCAGGCTTTTATTCTCTTTGGGCCTCCAAACTGCCAAGCCCACCACTGCATCTACTAGGAGAAGATAGACGATAACAAGCAACATTTTGAATGAATGAATGAATTTATTTACAAAAGAACTATCGAAATGTACAGAAGAATTTCACATTTATACAAACGGAAATGGCTGCTAATTATGTAAACAAATTTTAAAAAAATTCAAATACAACAACTGTTGTGGTTTTTGGCACAGTCTGTTGTTGGTTTAATGTAGTTTTACATTATTTTTACAAAACAAAGATTAAGAACAAAGTACAGTTATGAAAAAAACATTTAGATGGTAAGAAACAAGAATTTATTAACAAAACTTCTAAACTCTCCAAAACCTATGTGTGAAAGCCAAGTGGATTTTCCGTAGTGTGACGTCATCGGCAGGCACAGGACCCCGAGCCGATCTGGCAGCCCCAGCAGATCCGGTACCTGGACCGGCACAGACCCTGCAGATTTAAATAGGATTGATTCTGGAACCAGTAATTATGAAGGTGGTTCAGACTCTAAAAAATGACCAGGTTCCTCTTTGACATCTTTTTAAAAGGAGAAAAACAACCACCCAGCCATCTAAGAAGGAAATCTGCTTTAAAGTAACCTTCCTCCCACCATGACAAAGACAGTAGACTGGTTTGTAACTATTTCACTCTAAAATCCTTAATTATTACTCCTTTAGGGCCACACAAACAAAAGCAAAGTTATTGCTTTTTGATCTGAGGGAAAACAAATCATTTGGTAAAACATAAATGTAGACCTAAAAAGCGTGAGGAAACATCACTGAACTGAACGTTCCTTTATCTAAGTATTTGGTTAATCCTATTCTGAGGTTAACATGTCAACAGTATTTTTCTACTGCCATGGGCTTTCTTTTGCCTTTAACCCAAAGTTTCCAACAGACTCTCTCTTAATGATTTCAGCAGACTGTTGTTCTTTTTTATTGTGATGATAAATCTGCTGTAACAAGCTGAAAACACACATAAATCTGAGGCTGGGCTCACGTTGCAACAGGTCGATGTTTCTACGGCGATGCATCAATCCTTCTGAGGCAGCAGCACAGCTCAATAAAAGTGGTGAGTGTCTGTGACACAGTTACAGTTGTTATTGTGGGATCCTCATTAAAAGTGTTTTCAAATGACACAAACTAAAGGGCCACTTAACCCCTCACAGACCTGTCAGGGCTGTCGGGCTATTAGTGTAGAGTCAGGAGAGTTCATGCAGGTTTTAAAAGCAGGCTGTAATGACAAATCTTCCAAACAAGCTAGCTTTAAAACACAAACAGTCACAGAACGCTCTCTCGTCGGCTATCATCCCTAGGCCACGCCCCCCTGATATGGCCGTCGCAGTAAACAAGAGGGCGCTTAACTCCAATAACTTGTTTTACTTCCAACCCTATTTTGTTGTCCGTGACTTTAGAAGGTGTTTTTATTTTTGAGACTCAGGTAGTTTGTCCCAAAGTTAAAGTGGTAGCAGCCGGCTGTTTCTCCTTCTCTGATATTATTGTTGGAGAACCTCAGTGGTGTTCTGTTGCAAAATGTGCGAGTGCATAATGAATGGAAGATCCATCCTATAAAGGACATTTGACAAGAAAACATCTCTTTAAAATGATAAATGATTAACCATCATTGGGTTCAAGGCTGTTCATTGTTGGCTCTTAAATATTTGCAGGAAATGTTTGAAAAATACAATTTATAGCTGTTAAGATCACTCTACAGAACAAACCAAGTTTTGAACACAAATTGGGTCACAGAACACTCACCACTCCCATTAGGTATCTTCCCTGAGACGCTTCTGAAGGACCTGGAAACCATCGATGTTGGAGAAAACTTTGACTGGTGGTGAACACACCTGTCACTGTTTTCTAGGTCCAAACCTCTTTTGTTGTCCGTGACTACAAATGGTGTTTTTATTTTTGGGACTCTGGTAGTTTGTCCTAAAGTTAACGTGGTAGCAGCTGGCTGTTTCACCTTCTCTGATAGTATTGAGTGGAGAACCTCAGTGTCATGTTATGTGTCCCCTTGGTCCCCAGCCCCCTCCTGTTCGTCCTCTGCGTTCCCCCCACTTGTCCCCTTGTGCTCTGTGTGTCTCCTTGTGTTCTTCAGCTCCCTCTAGGCTTCCCTCATGTTTCCTCCTGGTTACTCCCGTGTAGTTCTTATTGGTTTGTATTCATCCTCCTCACCCCTCTAGTCATTAGTTGTTTATCTTTGCCCTTAGTCTTTAGGTTTAGTTATTTAGTGTTTTATAGATTATGGTTTATCTTCCCCTCTGCTTAAGTTCTTTCCCCATTTAGTTTATCACTGGCACCTGTCTTCCCTCCAGACCTCACTCCTCACACCTGTCACCTGTTCCCCTGATTGCTCCCCTCTGTGTTAAAAACCCTGTCTTGTCCCTCAGGCCTAGTCCACACGTAGCCGTTTAAAAAAAAAAAAAAAAACGAATATCCGCCCCTCCAAAAACTTGCATCCACAACACCTCGTTTAAAAAAATAAAAATTCTGTCCACACGTACCCGGATAAATACGTTGTTAAGGACATGCCAGACCTGTAGGCAGCAGTACTTCCCCCGTTCTTAACCTCGTCCTTCGTCTGTGGTCTTCCGCAAGGAGCAGTAATTCCGCTTGCAAAAACAAACAAGCAAAAAGCGCTTGGACAATTGATAAAGCGAGCGCAGCTCTGAGGGCATCCATGATGTCGGCTAGTGTAAACACAGGTCGCACACGTGATGTCAGCATTTTTTGTCGCGGAAAGTGACGTTGCGGACCCTAAAACTCCGGTTTTGTCTGTCCACACGCAGACACCCAAAACGGAGAAAACGCAGATCTTCACTTTGGCCGGAGTTTTTAAAAAGATCCGTTTTCGTGTGAAAAAACTCCGTTTTCGTGTTGATGACAGGCCAAAACGTAGAAAAATATTTACGTTTTGGCAGATCCCCGGCTACATGTGGACAGGGCCTCCGTGTTTGTTGGTCCATTGAAGTTTGTCAGCGTTGTTTTGTTCCCACTCTTGGTCTCTGGTGCTCTGCTCATTAAGATTTTACTTTTATCACCACCCCTGCCTTGCGTCGTCCTGGGTTCTGCATCTTGGGTCCCAACCTCCTGATCTCAGCGTGACACTTAGTGGTGTTCTGTTGCAAAATGTGCGAGTGCATAATAAAAGGAGGACCCAAGAAAGTGCAGAAATGCTGTAGTTCAGCGAGACCGACAATCGGATGGTCCTGTTGTTAATTTTGGACCGATCCGTGTTATTGGAAGAGGTTTTTAGATAAATGTAGGCGAAGCACTTTTTTTTCTCTACAAACCATTTATAGCTATACTATGTTATAACGCTGTCAAGAGGGATGAAAAAACATGCTATCTGCTAGCTTGTTTTGCAGATTTGCCATTGAAGCTTTAAATGCTGCTGTCTTAAGAAAATACATTTTAGAAGGTATGCATGGATTTCATGAAATAATTGTGTTTGTGACAACTGACCTCATCTTGGAGGTCTGGAGGGCTTCAAAGCAGGAAGAGTAAAGAAAAGGAGATCAAGATATTTGATTGAAAGGGGTTAAGTTCTAATTTTCTCCATTAAAAAATGTCAGTGATTTAAATTACATATTCAGGGGCCAGTTGATTGATATGCAAGTTGTGTGCTTATATTCTTTTTTTATGCCAATGTATAAAACACAACTTCCTGGCAACTGCAGACAAATGCTGAACTGATTAGAAATGCATTCTGAGTAGTTAATCAGAAAAATGCTTGATGCTCAAAGACCCTAAAATGTTATCCAGGTTTTTGAGTACTCACTATTTATCAGAATCATGTTTGAAGAAATTCTATAACTTTTAAATAGAATTTAATTTGTTATTACAGACAAAAAGCAGAGTGATCATACATTAGCAGATCAAAGGCAGACACTCTGTCATCATTTGGTCTGCTGCTCGTTGTTTCTTGAGCTTCCAGCAGCAGCGTCCATCTCACGGTGTGCACTCCCAACAAGGTGTCCTGGTAAAAACCCAGAGCTTGTGCTGAAAGAAGCAGCTCACGCTTAAACTTCACTTGATCCCATGCAAAGCATCCACTTGCACATTTATCTTTCCAGGCACCGTTCGTTCTCTACCATGCTAATGAAGTCCAGTTGTTCTGGTGCCTCACAATCAGGAACTTTGAGATTAATCAAATGCAAAAGCTTTGCTGGAGCCACTAATATACTCTGGCTCATAAATTTGATTTTGATTGTTACCATAAACTGTGAAACAAAAACAAAAAAATATATAATGCATGCTACTTTTATCTCAAGTTAAAAAAAAAGTTGGTTATGATGTGCAGTACTATGTTATATTGGGAAAATAAAGTAGAATCAGAAGAGGATTTTCCCAGATCTCGGATTTTCCTTTTGACCACAAATGATAAAAACCATCAGCCCATTTGAAAAGTTTTCCTGGAGTTATTCACAACACCACATAATCGCATCACAGCACAAAGATCAGCAAAGGTGTTCAGATTCCCAAACAGCCTAAACAACACATTCTCTCACCTTAAGATAAAGGCATGCAACACTGTGAGGTGTTAGTACTAAGATACGGAACAGTTCATAATACGTGATTAACAAAAAAGTATCGCAGTTTGAGTGATCCTGACTGTATAAGGCCCTGTCCACATGTAGCCGGGGATCTGCCAAAACGTAGATATTTTCCTACGTTTTGGCCTGTCATCCACACGAAAACGGAGTTTTTTCACACGAAAACGGATCTTTTTAAAAACTCCGGCCAAAGTGAAGATCTGCGTTTTCTCCGTTTTGGGTGTCTGCGTGTGGACAGACAAAACTGGAGTTTTAAGGTCCGCAACGTCACTTTCCGCGACAAAAAAATGCTGACATCACGTGTGCGACCTGTGTTTACGCTAGACGGCATCACGGAAGCCTTCAGAGCTGCGCTCTGTCACTACCCGATCCATCAATTCTCCAAGCGCTTTCTGCTTGTTTGTTTTTGCAAGCGGAATTACTGCTCCTTGCGGAAGACCACAGACGAAGGACGAGGTTAAGAACAGGGGAAGTACTGCCGCCTACAGGTCTGGCATGTCCTTAACAACGTATTTATCCGGGTACGTGTGGACAGAGTCTGTTTTTAAAACGCGGTGGTGTGGATGCAAGTTTTTGGAGGGGCGGATATTCGTTTTTAAAAAACCCCGGCTACGTGTGGACTAGGCCTTAGTTTCCATTCAATACGCCGTTTCTTTGTAAATGATCTGTATGCAAAAGTTTCTAGAAACATCACACACAAGGGAAAGGCGTGGCAGTAACTCAGTAGTTAAAGGGCATACAGTGATCCCTAGCTTACTATAACATGGTTCACCGTTTGCAGCCTCACAGAGATTTTTTTGATGCCATTTTACTTTTTTTTTTAAACAACACATTTATTTCTGCGTCCAAAGGTATGAAGGTTTTAGGGAGTGTTTAAACAAGAGAGAAATGTGTGAAAATGTTTGTGTCTTTCTGAGAAAAGTATTTAAAGTGTGTAGTGAGGGGTTTTACATCCAATGTGGCAGCGCGCTGGGACGAGCAAGTCTGCAGAGGAGAGGTGAGCAGCTGTCACGGCTGGGGCACATCAGTAATCAGCGCTATGTGTCTTTATAAACAGGAGGAGGAGATGCAAGTCTATGCAAATGCTGGAAATTAAACTGTTGAGAAACGGCCTTTTTGGTGTGTTTGTGTGTGTGTGTGTGTGTGTGTGTGTGTGTGTGTGTGTGTGTGTGTGTGTGTGTGTGTGTGACCCCAACAGTGGCTGCATACACTACAAAGATCTATGATAATGGTTAAAAATTAAGCTGACTACCTTGCAGATTTTGCCTATTGTGGATTATTTTCAGAACGTAACTCCTGCGATTAACAAAGGACCACTGTACACTCTATACAGTTGCTGTGGTCTCTAGAAGGACTAAATGTGAAACTGACTAAATGTGAGTCGTTTTCTGCGGGAGAAAAAGCTCTGGCGCTTCTGCCCCAGACGAGCTGTTTCCCAAAGTCAGAGACTCTCTTGGTCAGCTTGCTTCCCACACCAAACCTTCCATCAGGAATCTTGGCGTGACCTTTGACCCAGCTCTCACCCTGGATTCTCATGTCAGTTCTCTTGTTCACTCTCCCTTCTTCCATCTCAGGAACATTGCTAAGCTGAGTACCATTCTGTCCCACTCTGAACTTGAGACAGTTCTCCACACCTTCATCTCCTCACGCTTAGACTACTGTAACTCTCTTTTCACGTGTCTGAGCAGAACCTCCCTGAACCGTCTACAGGTGGTTCAGAATGCCTGTGCTCGGCTTCTGACCAAGTCCTCCAAACACACCCACATCACCCCGCTTCTCCTCCAGCTTCATTGGCTGCCAGTCATCTTCAGGTTTCATTTCAAGATCCTGGTTCTGGTCTATAGGCCTTACATTGGCAGGGGGGCTGCCAGAGATTTTGGGCCCCATGAAAAAATATGAAGTTGGCCCCCCTGGGGGCTCGTTCATAGCTGGAGCTGGGATTCCACCCTCCCAGATTCGAAGGGAGAAAAAATATAATATATATATATACTTTATATTAGTGTTTCAGTTTTGCTTAATTATGTAGGTCTACGTGCATTCTTACTTATTTACAAATCATTTTCACCAACTGTCTCTCATTAAACAGTGATTTTCATTCAACAGAATTAGCAATACCACTGCTGGAAAAAGCAGGAAACGCACATGCTGAAAGGTGTTAATCTCCTTTTCCCTATTACTTGCTTAAAATGTGTGTATTTATTCTAAGATTTTATTTGATGATAAAATTCAAATTTGGATATCTAATTAAATTTCCATGTTGTGTTAAAGCTTTACATAACTACATTTTCAGCTGTCTTTCCTCTTGAAATCAAGTATTTCTGTATGACTGTCAAAAATTAAAGATTCACTGCTCACAAGGTGACTTCTTTGTTTTTGAACCCAGTCATTAAAATTAATGCACAACAGGGAAAATGCAGCACAGACTCCTGCAGGATATTGACATGATCTGGGGAAGGAGTTTAACCCAGGACATGCAGAATCAACACACTCACAAATAAAGATCAAAAAAAGGTATTTATTAGTAGACAGGAACCAAAAGCGCACTGGAGCTTCCAGTGGATGAGTAAAGTCCGTACTCAGCGTCTGAGGAGGGGGAGAGCAAAATAAGGTGAGTCCTGAGAAGTAAGTCTTAACTGAGGAGGTGCAGAGATAAGACTTACTGGGCGAAGGAGATGAGGAAAAATCGGGAGGGGCCGGTCGAGAGTTGGGTGAGTCAAGGTGAGTAAATCCAGGAGAGGGAGCTTGTGGGAAGCAGAGGAGTGGGGCGACTGGAGAGATGGAGAACACGGGAAGCTGAGTCCAGACTGTTATGTGGCAAAGGTGAGTTTCCTGATGAGTCACTGAATCCTGAGAAGGCTCTACTCCAGAGATGTTCCAAAAAAATCCTGAAGAAGATGTATACACAAAAATCCACAGCGAATAATAAGCCAAAAACACAAGAGGTACAAAGTCACTGCAACACTAGACGGCTGGAATATACCGAGTAGTAGTAATCATCCCGCGTTGAGGTGTGTTCTCCAACTCCTTAAGAAGCCAGTGCCGTTGATTGCTAACCAGAAGCAGCTGGGCGCCTCCCTCTCCTGAAAAACAACTCAAAGGTGGAATGTGCGACGGGAGTACTCACCCCGACTCATGACAGTACCCCCCCCTCAACGGACGCCTCCCGGCGTCCTGGCAGATGCCACCTCAAAGTCCCGGATGAGGGACGGATCTTCAATAAAGGAGCGTGGAACCCAGGAACGCTCCTCCGGGCCGTACCCCTCCCAGTCAACGAGGTACTGGATGCCCCTGCCACGGGGTCGGGAGTCCAGAATCCTGCGAACAGAATAAACCAGACCCCCCTTGTAGAACCGTGCAGGCGGGGGAGGAGCAGGCGTAGGGCAGAGACGGCTCGTGGTCACCGGCTTCACCAAGGACACGTGGAACACAGGGTGAACCCTGAGAGAGGGAGGCAGGGCCAGCCGGACAGTAGAGGGCGTGGGGATGTCCAGAATCCTGAAAGGACCCAGAAACCTGGGCGACAGTTTGCGGCTGGACGCCTTCAGGGGGATATCCTTGGAGGAGAGCCAAACCTCCTGACCAGGAGCGTAGGACGGGGCAGGACGCCGCCTGCGATCAGCAAGCCGTTTGTTGGAGGCCGCCGTCCTGTCCAAAGCCGCCCGGGTGGAGGCCCAGGCCCGTTTGGCCCCCCGGAGAAACTGTGGAACCGTGGTGAGGGCTGGAGACTGTGGAGGGAACAGGGAAGGTTGATAACCCAAGGAGGATTCAAAAGGTGACTGACCTGTTGCCGTAGAGACGTGAGAATTGTGGGCGTATTCGATCCAGGGGAGGTGCGAACTCCATGATGACGGGTGAGCAGAACATACACAGCGTAACATAGCACCGAGTTCTTGGTTCATACGCTCACATTGACCATTGGTCTGGGGATGGTGTCCAGAGGTAAGGGCGACTCGGGCCCCCAGAGCCTCTGCAAACTCCCTCCAGACTCTGGATATGAACTGGGGACCACGATCGGACAAGATTTCCTCCGGGATACCATGCAACCGGAAAACATGTCTGATGAGCAGTTTGGCTGTAACAGTAGAAGATGGAAGAGTTTTCAAAGGAATGAGATGGCATGCTTTGGAGAATCTGTCCACAATGGTGAGTATGGTGTTAAATCCCTGAGAATTCGGTAAACCACACACAAAATCCAGAGCCACATGAGACCATGGTCGAGAGGGGGTCGGCAGAGGGTTCAACAGTCCAGCAGGTGCACGGTGATCACCCTTCTGCTGAGCACAGATGTGGCAACCTGAAACATAATCCTTGACATCTCGGTACATGGCCGGCCACCAGAATGTGCGTCTGATGAGTGCAATAGTACGTCCTACTCCGGGGTGAAGTGAAAATTTGCCAGTATGAGCCCAGTGAATGACCTTGCTTCTCACAGCCTGCGGAACCCAGAGCCTGTCTGGAGGTCCCTTACCTGGATCAGGGTCAGTTCTCTGTGCCTCCAGTACCTGGTCACGTATCTCCCACGTCACACCTCCCACAACACACGCCGGGGGTAGGATGGTGGAGAGCTCAGTCTCCTGGTCAGAAGCATATTGTCTCGAGAGAGCATCCGGTTTTACGTTCTTGGATCCGGGTCGGTATGAAATCTGAAAGTTGAAACGAGAGAAGAAAAGGGACCACCTGTATTGTCGTGGGTTTAGTCTCTTGGCCTCTCTGAGGTAGACCAAATTCTTGTGATCAGTCCAGATGATGAAGGGAATCTCAGCTCCCTCGAGCCAGTGCCTCCACTCCTCAATGGCGAGTTTCACCGCCAAGAGCTCTCTGTCACCCACGTCATATCGGCTCTCTGTTGGGGTGAGACGGCGAGAAAAAAAGGCACAAGGGTGAAGGCGATGGTCGAGCGGTGATACCTGTGACAACACGGCGCCGACTCCGGTGTCTGAGGCATCCACCTCGAGTGTAAACTGGAGTTGGGGGTCTGGGCGATGGAGCACTGGAGCATTTGTGAATAGTTTTTTCAGCTTCTGAAAGGCTGCTTCAGCCTCTGTGGACCAAACAAAAGGGCGGTTAGTGGATGTGAGGTTGGTTAAAGGTCTGGCAGTCTGACTGAAATTTCTGATGAATCTTCTGTAGAAATTGGCAAAACCCAGGAATCTCTGAAGCTGTTTACGTGACGAGGGGGTAGGCCACTCTGTGACCGCCTGGACCTTCTCAGGGTCAGCCCTCAGTCTTCCACTTTCGATCACAAATCCTAAAAACTTAACAGTAGAGACATGAAAAACACATTTCTCGGCCTTCACATAAAGCCGATTCTCCAGGAGTCGTTGCAACACAGAACGCACATGCAAGACGTGTTGTTCCAGAGTCTTTGAAAAAATCAAAATGTCATCCAAGTAGACAGTCACGTACTTATTCAACATATCTCCTAAAACAGAGTTCACCAGAGACTGAAACACAGCTGGAGCATTTGTTAGGCCGAAAGGCATTACCAGATACTCAAAATGTCCTAACGGAGTCTTAAATGCCGTCTTCCACTCATCACCCTGTCTGATTCGTACCAAGTGGTACGCATTTCTGAGATCCAGGCGGCTAAAAATGGTGGCGTCCTGAATGGGTTCAAAAGTGGAGGTTAACAGAGGCAGAGGATATTTGTTCTTTACTGTTATTTGGTTCAATTCCCTGTAATCAATACAGGGCCTTAGAGTCCCCTCCTTCTTTGGAACAAAGAAGAACCCTGCCCCCAATGGTGAGGTGGACGGCCTGATAAGACCGGTTGCTAGAGACTCCTGGATGTATTTCTCCATGCTCTCCCTCTCAGGTTTGGAAAGGTGATATAGTCGACTGGAGGGAAGTGGGGCTCCGGGTAACAACTCAATGCAGCAATCAAAAGGTCTGTGTGGGGGAAGAGAAGAAGCACGGTCCTTACTGAATACCTGTCGGAGGTCATGGTAGGCCGGAGGAACGTTGGAGAGGTCAATCTTCTCAGAAGGAGAGGTTGTGGAATTTTGGAGAGTTGGTGCAGCTGAGCGAAGGCAGGCTAGAGAACACTCAGGACTCCATCCTTCAATCTGACTGGTTCTCCAGTTCAGCTGGGGATTGTGGTGTTTCAACCAGGAATGGCCAAGAACCACTGGAGACTGGGGAGAGGGAAATACAAAAAATGCCAGAAGTTCTGTGTGGTTACCTGACACCTTTATCTGCAGTGGGATGGTCTGGTGAGTGATGGTGGACAAACTGCGATCATCCAGAGACGAAACCGTGAGAGGAGAAGACAAACGGGTGGTAGGTATTTTCCACCTCTTTACCAAACCGACATCCAACATAGATTGCTCACAACCAGAGTCCACCAGAGCCTCTAACTGAAATTGTTCAGAATTAAAACAAACAGTGCATGGAATTGAACAACGGGAGCTAAAAGAGTCTGAATTTCCGCCCACCAGTAGCCCCGGCTTTACTGATGGGCTCTCCCTTTTCCCAGAGCAGGACAGGCTCTGGCAAAGTGTCCGGTCTGCCCGCAATATAAACAGAGACCTGACCTCAAACGATGTTCCCGTTCCTCTGGGGTAAGGCGAGTGCGACCCATCTGCATAGGTTCATCAGCTGTGGGGGTCTCGGAAAAGGAGCGAAGACCACCCAGGTTTCGGTCAGGAATAGGAGCTGGACGGGCACTGCTGGCGGGGCGCCGTAGCTCCTGGTGACGTTTATCAATGGAGATGGCCAGGCGAATGAGCCCCTCGAGAGACTGAGGTTCGGGGCACAGCGCCAGCTGATCCCGTACACGAACACTGAGGGCCTCCGTGAATGCAGCCATCAACGCCTCCTCGTTCCACGAAGTCCTAGCTGCCAGGGTTCGGAACTCTACCGACATGTCAGCAACCGATCGTCGGCCCTGCGACAGGTTCCAAAGTCTCTTTCCTATATCTGAAACGGACTCGGTCTGTCCAAAAGTTAATGTAAAGTCCGCTAAAAACTCATCAAAAGGTCCTGCTAAAAAGGCAGCACAATGGCTCTTAGCTTCCGCCCACCGTAGGGCTCTTCCACGTAGCAGTCCAATAACGTAAGAAATCTTACTTGAGTCCGTGGGAAAGGCTCCAGGTGAGCGTTCGAACGCAAGCCGGCACTGGAGCAGGAAGCTGTGGCATTCTTCGAACTCACCGCTGAATGTCTGTGAGGGAGGAGAAATGGCTGGACGAAAATGAGAAGTCTCTGTGGGGACAGGAACTCCCGGTCCGGAAGCAACAGGAGCGGCTGCTTGAGGTTCCGACCTTGTAGTCTGTGGCAGCGGCTGCGTAACCCGCTCATGGATCTGCCGGACTAGGGCCTCCAACTGCTGGTAACGATTGTGGGCAGCGTTGAGCTGATCCATAAGCAGTGGTAATGTCTGCTCCTGTTGAGACACTCTCTGAAGAAGATCTGAGAGGGTTGAGTCTGCTGGGTTAGCGGGTTGGCGGGATGATTCTGACATGATCTGGGGAAGGAGTTTAACCCAGGACATGCAGAATCAACACACTCACAAATAAAGATCAAAAAAAGGTATTTATTAGTAGACAGGAACCAAAAGCGCACTGGAGCTTCCAGTGGATGAGTAAAGTCCGTACTCAGCGTCTGAGGAGGGGGAGAGCAAAATAAGGTGAGTCCTGAGAAGTAAGTCTTAACTGAGGAGGTGCAGAGATAAGACTTACTGGGCGAAGGAGATGAGGAAAAATCGGGAGGGGCCGGTCGAGAGTTGGGTGAGTCAAGGTGAGTAAATCCAGGAGAGGGAGCTTGTGGGAAGCAGAGGAGTGGGGCGACTGGAGAGATGGAGAACACGGGAAGCTGAGTCCAGACTGTTATGTGGCAAAGGTGAGTTTCCTGATGAGTCACTGAATCCTGAGAAGGCTCTACTCCAGAGATGTTCCAAAAAAATCCTGAAGAAGATGTATACACAAAAATCCACAGCGAATAATAAGCCAAAAACACAAGAGGTACAAAGTCACTGCAACACTAGACGGCTGGAATATACCGAGTAGTAGTAATCATCCCGCGTTGAGGTGTGTTCTCCAACTCCTTAAGAAGCCAGTGCCGTTGATTGCTAACCAGAAGCAGCTGGGCGCCTCCCTCTCCTGAAAAACAACTCAAAGGTGGAATGTGCGACGGGAGTACTCACCCCGACTCATGACAGATATTAGCTGTAGTTCTCCATCATCAATACTAGATTTCATATGTTATTGTGTTCAATGTTATATTAAGTTTATTTATTACAATTATTAATAGCTTTTGTTTCATTTTTGTTCTCTGATGAATTATTTGGAAATGACTGATTTTTGGTTTGTGTTCTAAAAGCTACATAAACAAATTACATCTTGTAAAACCTCCCATGATTCAGTCAGATTCAAAACATTTCATTTTAAGGTATTTAGTAGATGAAGAGGGTTTTTTTCTTGTATGGTGCGTTCAAAAAGGTGCTTCACAGTAATAATCTCATAGTAATTTATGTTACATTAACAGACTAAATAGCAATGCTTCAACCTGCCCAGCATCCAAAACAATCTATACATTTTTACTGATTGATTTATATATAATTATCATTATGTGGAAAAACAATGTGTTTATCACCAAAAATAGACTTTTTATATTCCTTTGTAATAGTACTGGTAGAGAAGAGAGCCTTAAATGATTCCCACAGACCCCCTTAAATGAGGCAGCTAGCTAACATGCTACATTGCTCACCTTCTTGAGGTTCATTGGGTTGTGAGGGGACACCTGCTGACATATCATCAGCTGCTGATTCTATAGGGAGAAGGACAACAACCCATTTACCATAATTGGATGAAACATAGTTCCTCTCACTGTGGATATCAAAGCTAGCAAACAGGTTGAATTTAACCACTCACTAACTAAACCCACCTTTCTTTGAGAAAAACTGTGTGACATACTGACACCCTCTCTTCTGCCTGTCCTCTTTCTCCTTTCTTTCTTTCCTTTTCTGTGACCCAGACTTTGTTTTTGCAAACATATTTTTACTGCAGCCTTGACACACTCGGCTGTCTGACTGCTAGCCTCGCCTGCTATGCGCCCCTCGGCCAGGTGGACTGTACCATTTTATGCCGTTGGGGGGGGGGGGGTCAAATTGATTAGTCAAAATAAAGTAGGGACCTCTGAATAAATATACATTTCATAAAGACTAAAAGATTGTTTGTTTAATGTCTTAAATGAGAAAAAAATACTTAAATTTTTTTTTATTCGACTTTGAAACTTTTTGGGGCCTCTGACAGCTGTAGGCCCTTAGAATCTTCCTAATGTTTCACCGCTTTACGGCGCCCCTGCACATTGGTGATCTTCTTAAGGTTGGTTTATGCTTGACGCGTCCGCGAGGTCCGCACGGCGAAATAGCGCCATTTTAACAACCACGCCCCTCCACCGCGTCTCCACACGGCCCAACATTTCCACAACGCGCACCTAGGAACATTTCTAACCACGCAGACGGTCGGATGCGGAAAAACATGACGGACCGGCAAGAACTAGTATGGCAGAGGTTCGTAAATACAGACATTTGTATGATTCAGCTCTCAGAGATCACCGTGATCAACATGTCGTTAATAATTCTTGGAGAAATGGCTCGCACTGTCGGAAAAGACGAGGACACTGTTAAAAATGCTGAAATGCCATGTTGTAAACAGTCATTTTTACTTCTACTATGGTGTAGTGTTGGATGCATGCTGTAGAGCTCCATGCTGCCCCGTTCAGTTTGGGAGAATATTGGCTCACCGCAGAGATGAGCCGCATGAACCATAAACGCTGCGAGTTGTGAAGCTCGTTCCATCCGCGAGCCGCATCACCAAGCGGAAAGTAAATGCGGCAAGCATAAACCAAGCTTAAGTCCCTACACCCTCAGCAGGTCCCTGAGGTCCAGTGATCAAAGACTACTGGTTGTGCAGCGCACCAGACCAAAGACCAAAGGTGAAAGCATTTGCTGCTGTGGCCCCCAGACTCTGGAACTCTCTCCCCTGAGCCTGAGATCAGTGGACTCAGTGGTCTCCTTTAAAAAGCAGCTGAAAACTCACTTGTTCAAGCTGGCTTTTGTATGACCTTCTTCACCACTCTCTCTTTATTCTGCTCTCCCCACCTATTCCACCTTCCTCAGGATCCACTGATTGCCGTCTTTCCTATTCACTCTCTCTCTTTCTTAAATTTTTTTAATCACAATAGTCTATTTTTTGGTAATTTTAAATATATTGTTAACCATTTTCTAAATTATTTTTTGTATTTTTACATTTTTTTGTTTTTGTGAAGCGCCTCATGATTTTTGAGCGCCTTGAGAGGTGCTATAGAAATGATATTTTCTTCTTCCTCTTTCTTTCTTTTCAGGAAGTGGCAGGTGGTTGGAGGAGCGGGAGGCAGGATTTGAAGTCTTACTCATTAATATTCATGAGATTCAAACTTCTAACCTCTGATTGGCTAACACCATTACTCTCTCACTGCCTCTATTTCCTCTACAATGTTGATGTTTTATCTCCACAAATGACACAAGCCTGAATGAGTTCTGCCATGTTGTGGAGTTGCTAATGCTAATGTTAGCCTCTACTAAACGAGATACGCTCTTTTCTCTCCTGGCTGCAAAAATCAACACAGCCTTCCTCGGTCACAAACAGAGGTTGATGAGTCCATGGATGCTAATTTACAGTACTTACCGTTTGAACCACAATTCTTCTAAATAGGGAGCCTAAGTCACACCCTTCTACTTCCAGCTGTAATGTAAAGAACACCTGAGTCCTTGGACTAAATAAAATGTTTCACAAAATCAAACCATTCTGAAAAGTCTTTGTGCAACAAAGTGTCCTGCAATCCTTCTGTAGTTTGCTCAGATCATGTTACCTTATATCTAAGAAAAAATCTCTGCTCTGGGTGACAGTGGCACAGGAGTTAAGTGCTCGCCCCGTAATCGGAAGGTTGCAGGTTCGAGCCCCGCTCAGTCTGTCGTTGTCGTTGTGTCCTTGGGCAAGACACTTAACCCACGTTGCCTGCTGGTGGTGGTCGGAGGGACCGGTGGCGCCAGTGCTCGGCAGCCTCGCCTCTGTCAGTGCGCCTCAGGGCAGCTGTGGCTACATCGTAGCTCATCCCCACCAGTGTGTGAATGTGTGTGTGAATGGGTGAATGACTGATTGTGTTGTAAAGCGCCTTGGGGGTTCCAGGACTCTAGTAGGTGCTATATCAAATACAGGCCATTTACCATTTTACAGAGAACACATTGTATGATTCCTGGACAGCCAAAGCAGTAGCATAGGAGTACATTATCCAGCATTGTTTATAATGAATAACTTTATTCTAAGAGTCTGACATTTAAAGGGCTTCCACCAAATTGCCAACAATTTACTGCAGCTGAAACATTGGTCTATTTGGGGAATGTGAAAAATTCAGTATGACATTATATTTGACTGCAATGATTTGCTTAATTCTTTATCTCTGAAAAGATTTATGTTTCTAGAGCATTACTCTGCAATGCCTGAAAGAAGGAGTCTCAGTTTTCTGTGTTTATCCTGAAAAAGGAGAAGGTTCTCTCAAATGCTCCAGGATCATTCCTCTTTATTAGGGTTATAAAGCTGCATTTCAAGCCAACTAAAGCTGCACTGTTTAACAAAACTCAAATTACCCAACGCATGGCATGTTTTTACTGTTAAATGTATACTGCAGTCATTCAGATTTATGAATCAGCACCTTCCCTCCTTTCCCAGTTCTATGTACTGTAACTATTATTTTGTCATTCCATTTTCAATTAAATACAAATTTTCTGTGTTATTCTGCAATTTCAATGCATTTCTTTTCCTCTTTTGAGGTTGTTGAGTTTCAGCTCAAGACATCTGTTTACTCCCCACAAAAAAGACCAAACAATCACATCACAACTGGAACCTTTCATTTTGAATGTCAGCATTTCAGAACCAAAGTGGCTGTTTTTTAGGTTGTTGAACCTTTGATGGTTCAACAAACTAATGTTTAGGTTGGTTGAGAATGAATAAATGTACCTTAAAACTGGTTGTAAATCTCCTATCAGCAGCTCTATGCTTGAAGACAGTTAAGTGAAAAGCACATTTCATGGTGTTGTGAAAGAAATGTGGTTGGATCCTATTTTACCAGACCATCTGTTTATGATTTTTAAAAAATTTTATCCCCTAGATCATTCCTCACATTTACAACCGGAATTGTTTCTGTTTTAGAAGTTCCTCATTGTGTCAGAACCCCCAGAATACTTGGACTCTCAAACTGGTGCCAAACATGATTATCGCCCTAATCAAGCTTTCATCAATGACCTACCATAGTTCTTCCGCTCTGTGCAGATCAAATGGTCATTTGATGACATTTCATGCTGTAAAATCCTGTCTGTGACCGAAATGAGAGACCCACAGAGGAGGAAAAAGGAATGATACAGTAGTTGAAGAGAAACCATTCAAAAATGCCTTCATAAATTGTAATCATGTGCGTAGTGTCGTTTTCATAATTTTTCTGAAATGAAACATAAAAAGTAAAAAATATAAAAACTCAGACCCAAATTTTCACCTGTTGGTTACCCAATAGAGAAGATACAAAATGTTAGATACCTTTTGTTTAGGCAGTTGTTTCTTATTTCTGTAGTTGCCCAATTTCAGTTAATTGTCAAGTGTTGCAGTTTTTTGGGCACTTAATGTTCAAAAAACTTTGTTTGTACAAATAAATAGACATGAGCAGGCCCACTTATAGAGGGGGACAAATGGGTCTGGTTTCCCAGGCCCAGGGTATGAAGGCGGCTCAGAAGAACAAAGGAAGGATCCAGCTATTTGTATTAGCTGGCTTGGTGATAATATTTGAATCATGGCCTAAAGTACAAGATCCCTGATGGTGGACTCAGCTCCATCATCCGAGCAGGAGCTCAAGGTAGAGTCGCTGACTCTTTTTTTAAAGAACTAAAGAATTTTTAACATTTAGCTCATTCACTACCAGCCGTTTCCTGATCAGTAAAGCCCTTCGCAGCCAGTGTCTTGCAGCATTTTCACAGTTTTTTTAAGAGTCACAGAACGTTGTGCGCTAGGATGGTGTCAATGACAAAACTAAGAAAACAAAGAAAGATTCACCTCTTACATCAGGAAGAATCTATGCATTTCGAGCGTTACCCGTTCTTTCATAATTCGTTTTTGAATTGTGATCGGCAGAATCTTTTCCGGTTTGCGCCTCACTTTTATTACAGCAGCGGCCTAAAACGATCTCCTAATACATGGATGTTCTGTTTCCTGATCACGTGACGTGTGACTTACACGGATGAAGATCGGCTTCAGAGCTGGGATGTTTGTTGTCATGGTGCGGGGGCTCGTTCTGATGCACACACAGTAAAAAAAAATGCAAATGACAATTTTAGTTGTCATTGGCAGTGAACGGTTGGAGTTAAAATGACGACTTTTGTTGTCAATGGTAGTTAAGGAGTTAAGCAGGTGCTTTCAAACAGGTTTCAGTGGTTCTGCATACACTCTTGAGAAACTTCACAGTCTCTGTTGGCCTCTGCTGACCAGAAACTGCCTTTGTGGCTTAGGTAGGAACACAAGGGGAGGTCTGTTTTATGGCAAAAGCAGTTTACTGTGCCAGTAGCTAAAATAAAGGCTAGCAGTTAGCTTTTTCAGTTCACTGACCATAATTAAAAAGAAGAAGAAGAAGAAGAAGAAGAAGAAGAAGAAGAAGAAGAAGAAGAAGAAGAAGAAGAAGAAGAAGAAGAAGAATTTTGCTTTTATAATTTGCATCATGACGTGGCCTGGAAGGAAAGTAAAAGTAATGGCTCTGAAAGCAGTGTGAACATCAGTGCGGCCTACACTAGTTTAAGGGAGCTAAAGGAGGCTACAAAATCACAAAACTGATGGTGACCTGGCTTTGTTGCTACTGGACTTGTAAGGAATAATATTTTTTGGTCCAACACTTTGGATCGTTTGACTTCGTGGCATATTTTAATATAAGTTGGCTCGTGTTAGCATTAGCTCATTGTTAGCACCAACTACAGCAGGGTTGTTTATGACAGTTACAATTTGGCTTTCTACCAGCAGGAGGGAGAAGCAGGGAAACATATTTAGTGTTGCTTTAAGGTTTGTTAGATACATTGGTGAAGACCTAAAGATAGACCCAGAACATACTGGAAGGATTATTTTGAAAATCTTAGGGGAAACCTGGAAGTTGGAGAGTGTCTCTAAGGAAAGACACATCTTGGCTTTCCTCCTGAATACCTTTGTAATGTTTGTGTATTTGGCTGGTTCTTTTGTCCAAAGTGACTTTGAGCTGAAAAAGTAACAATGCAGCTGCTACCAAGACTAGCAATAAACATCTTGGAAAGAGGTACACCATTCAGGCTGTTAGATTAATTGGGGAAAACAGACCCTAAGTCTCAGTCACACCATCAGAACATTGAACTATTCTCATGGGAAAGAAGCCCAAACTACATTGGAGTTGTTTGTCCATTCGCATACACAAGAATTCAGTTTTCAATTCTGTTTATTTGTATAGCACCAAATCACAACAAGAGCTGTCTCAAGGCACTTCACACAGTAAACATTCGAGTACAATTCTGTTCATCATGTTAATCAGTAAAATGTTTCCCACATAAGGAGTTAGACCAGCTGCGCCACACCTGATAAGACAACTGACATCAGTTAGATTAAGTTTTCTGTCCCACAGCTGAAACCTACACATAGCAACTGTACTGATCCACATGGTAGGTTGCACATTCTCACAGAGTAGGAGGAGCCTCTATATTAGGACATGAGAAGTTCAGAGCTGTTCATCATGGATGGATGGCAAAGCTTCAATAAGAGGGAAATTCAGATAATATGTGTTTCTTTTTGTCTCAGTTCTTGTTAATCTGCAAAACCTTCCAAAGCTTTTTGTAAAAATGCAGTGAATCTATCAGGCAGGAAAGAGTCATAATGATGTGTAATTTCTGCAATCCACCTCTAATCTTGGCAAATGAAACAGTCATTTGACATTGTATTGATTGAGCCGCGTGTGGATAAGAAGCTAAGTCTAATTGCCTGCATCAAAACATTTCCCCAAGAGAGCCATCCATCACATAATCTTGTTATTGCCTGGAAGATGAGAAATACAATCAGCCATGTTGTCATGCCTCAGATAAAAACAAAACACAACAAGAATGCATGTGAGACTTTGCAAAATGAATGTTTACAACACCAGTTTCATTTGTTGCTTCATAAAAGAATTAAAAACAAATTTGTATAACTGCACACGAGAGTATCTTGTTACGATTGTTCACAAAAAACGATTCCTCGAGGTTCTTATTGTTCCTACTTTTACCTTTTTTTCCTTGAATACATTTTTTTCTTTACCAATACACCTAAAAAAGTATAAAACATACATAGCTTGTGTGTGTGTGTGTGTGTGTGTGTGTGTGTGTGTGTGTGTGTGTGTGTGTGTGTGCTGAAACAAAAATTCACCTCTTTGCAAGAAAGTATAAAAGCTGGAAAATTACTCTTTTTTTATTTTCAGTAAAGTATGTCTGCTCTCAGTTCAGGCCCATCCTGTGGTGGAAGCCCAGAATTTATGTTCCATGGGGAGCCCGCTGGTGAACAGACGACTCACATGTGTCTCTGCACTACTTCCCTGCGGGCCCCTTTAAAGGCATTCTGAAATGATTTGGGGATATCGTAAAGCAAATGATAAATTTGTACTCCTGTCAAGCGCATCTGTGTGCTGACGATTTGCACCAGGAATCATGTAGGAATGCCGTATATTCCCACTGATTGCTGCTCCCCTTAATCCAATGGCAAAATGCATTACATCATCAAAGGTATCGGAGGAAATAATTTAGACTTTGTTCCCATTGTTTTGACATGGAGCAGCCTGTTTGATGTAATAAAGATCTACGATGAGCGAAAGACCTCTACTGAATGCAAATACACATGCTTTTGCTTTTTCTCTGTGTTACCTGAAGAGTTCACATCCTGTAAATCTGGAAAACATGAATGCCAGTCATGTCATTGTGCACATGATTGCTTTTTAGTTAGCAGTTCATAACATTATGGTTTCATTTCCTTTGTAGCATCTCTTTGTTAGCCTAGAAATCTAGACAAACCACACAAATATCAAAAATGTTGCTCTGCAGGTCAGTCCAGCCAAGCTCCATTGAAGCCTCAGCAGGTCTACCATTGGCCCGACTAAGTTTTGGCCAGGCCAGTGACAGTGCTCTATGTCTGTCGAGACTTGTGTGGGCTCAGCAACATTACAGCAGGTATTTTTCTTCCTTTTTTATGACAACAGAGTTGTGATAGACAAAAACAACAAAGATGGCAGCGGCTCAGGAACGGCGCTTGTTTTAAATGGCTTTGGCATCAACTTTGGATGGTGTAGACTTGAGTTTTTCTCTTAGTCAAAAGCAGATAGAGGTACGTTACATCACGTTTGTTATCCAATAGAATGCAAAGACAGCTTAAAAGACAACCACAGGTTTTGCCCCACAATCGAGCTCTGTCTGTGGGTCATTGTCAGACTACATATTTAAAAAAGTAGGATGGCCTGCCACGCTATTATTTTGTATTACATTCAAAAATATTTCAAAATTGTAAAAAAGTATATTCTTGTTTTATTTTTTAAATCAAGTAAAATAAACAGCCACAGTAATTATATAGTTACTCATTTACACGCTACAGATTCAACCAGTATCTGAATAGTAAGAAAATGTGTACATTTTTACTTGAAATCACACAGATTAAATGTACACAACATCATTTTTTATTACAGAAGAATCTCGTGGACAATTTGACATAACTGCAAACAAGTTCACGCAGTATAACCTTCTTTTCAATTAAATGCCATTATGTGGTCTCAGACTGGTTGCAATTTTTTGCCATTTCCCTTTGCAAAACAATTGTAAACCTACACAGAAGTTGCCACAGAAATTAGCACTGCCTATTTGGGGAGATTTTTCTAGCACCAACTCAGATGACACAAGCTCTGCAGATCCATAATGCTCAGGATTATTAAAGCCAGTAACTAAGAATGTTTTTATTGTTTTTGACAAATTGTTTAAAGCTCTCATTTAGATGTTTCCTAAATGTCTCAAAGTGTTTGCATAAGTTCTTAATTCCATCACATGAACTCTAGGGCCTCGCGCTCGGACATTTGAACTTATTGCTAATACATCTTTGCTCAGATTTGTCACAGAGATTTAGCACATATCTGGGATGCTTCTTAAATGTTTCTTAATTGTTTTTTTTTTAGATTCAGAAAAAAAAGTGAGACACTTTTGGAAGGGGTTGATGACCAAATTGCAGTTAACTTGGGTAAACGTTTCACAAACTGCAACATAGATGAAGACACATTGTCACCAAAATGTGACGATAGACACATTTGCATGACTGTCATCATTTGTTTGGAGCTACAGCATGTGTCCCACACAACCAGCAGGGTTGCATTAAGTCTTGTACATACCTCTTAAGTATAGGTGGACATTGTCTTCTTTCTTGTAGCCAGGAGTCACAGCTCAGTGAGATTTTCGCATGCTGTTGAATTTCCATTTTCAAAACACACCCTTCCCTCATGACACATTGAATCTTAAAGTCTTTAAACAGATTGGTAGTGTATATGGCATGCCACCCTGTATCCCTTTGAATTTGGAGGCGATTAGCAGGATTTGAATCATGCTTTTACATTAGATGGCGTGAGAAATGCAGCTTGAAGGCTCAACAGAGATGCTGCCGCCTCTATGACTGCCCCATCTTTGCTTTAGCGGTGGCTGGTAATCCCCTCAAGCAGAAACCATAAAACTATTTCTACTACACCTACCAGCTGAGCATCTCAGTCCATTCAAAGCACAGGGAGCATGAAATTCCCAAGGAGCCATATCAAAGCAGCAGTTTTCTTCATTATGACATCAGAACCGTCTGAAGTCAACAAGCATGAAGGCAGACTGGAGCGCTGCATGGGTTCACAGCCTTGAAAAGGGATTCGTTGCCGTTTAGGACTACAGGAGGGGATCGAGGGCAAGAGGGGGAGAGAGGGATTACATCTATCACCATGCATATGTGCTTACATCTAAAAGGCTTTACTGCCATTTTCTGCCCTACAGTTCTCCCCCCGAACATTAGGATAGCCGAGACTATAATAAAGGCTTTGGCAGCACCATAAACACAGTGGGATGCTGGGTATCACGTACTTGGAGAAAATTTGAGGAGGACCCATGAGTTCTAGTGCAAATGTAAACAATAACAGTGATAATTGCAGCCGTTTATGGTCGTGATCCATTTACCTTCTCCGTAAAACGCTTCTTAAAGTCACAGCACTAAAACGCAAGAATCTTATAAAGTTACAGCATTTGGCGTATGACATCTATGACAATACAAATTACTATGACTGTGCCTCTAAATCCAATATTTTAATTATGTTTATGGATCTATAGGTCTAGATGATATTAGATATTTTAGTTCCTGTAATAAAAACACTTGGTAAGATTATTCAAATTTGTGTAAATAGTTTTTTTTATTTTTTATTAGAGCAAAATTGCTTTTTTTCCTTACGAAGTTAAAAGTATCCATATGGAAACTGTTCTCAGAAAAAAGCAAACTTTCATATTTCTGTTAACAATTAATGCAGGTTGGTATCGGGTGTGATACTTTACACACACTCAGTTAGATTTTTCTAAAAGTGGTTGACACAGGAATGCTCTGTGAATGGAAACCATTAAAACCAGTCTAGTATGATGGCCCACTGGAAATTCCAATATCTGCTTTTGCAAGTGACCAATCATGAAAGTAATTAATCATTTGGACTATTAGTTTGAGTGGTTTCCTGCTAAAGTTACCCTCAGAAGATAATCAGATTTATTTAAATGGTAGGCTTCTGTTGTAAAAATATTTTAAAGACCCAAAGAAATTAAAATCTTAAAAGCTGAAAGATTCAAAATGTAATATTTTAAATAAATGCCATAAGAGCTGCACTAGGGCTGAAACAAAAGGCTTGTTAGAAGAATGTGTTACTTGACAAATGTAATAATTTACTCATGCACTCATCAAAGCTGAACCTTTTTTCAGAGAGCCAACACAGATGTTAATAATCTAAACTGTTTCCACAATTGTTTAAAAGGAAATATTGGAGACATTTAAAACCGGTATCCACTCTGGAATGGAATGCACTTTAATTGCCGTCCTTGGCAAAGGAAGCAGGCTTGAGTTTTTGATCCTGCCCAGCGTTGGCCGCATTCTGAGGAGCGCGCCTCCATTTCTAACATGGCCAGTCGGTCTCTTTCTGCCAAATCAATGAAAGACAGTAATTATTGCTGATAACAAAGACCGAGCACGCTCAGTCCAGGGTTCAGTCCGGCCAAATTCTGATCATTTCTGAGGTTTGCAAAACAACATGCGGCCAACATTAAAGAATAAATTGAAATTCTTCGTGATGGATGACTTTAGGAGGCCTCTGGATGGTGATAGCTGTCCAACATTGGGATGCAATCCCAAATCTCTGCATAATGGCTTCAGCTGCCTTGTCATTCACCTGAGCCCACTCTGCCTTCTGATCGAAGCACCAGTAATGAGTTGTTCAAACGTGACCTGACAAATTGATCTGGATTTCCATCTGATGAGTGCTTCCATGAAACAGTTTCCTCTGGAGCCAAATGTTCCATGGAAGGAAAAATTACTGAAGAAATGCAATAAAGGTCTTTGATCAATTGAGATGGTACAAAAAACTCTGATTTAAACAGGCTGATCATCCCAGTTAGATGCTGGTTTGAAAAATAGAATAAAATGGCATGCTTTGATTGAAAATGATCAAAGAACACAAACGCTGCAGATGATTTGAGTCCAACTAATCATTTATGATCTTACAGTTTCATTTCAGCTGTATAATTTGGCAAACTTCCAACACATTTAATGCAAAAATGCAAAACAGGTTTTGTGATTAACTTAAGAGTAACGCAGCTATTTATTTTATTTTATTGACTTATAAGACTTTCTTCTAAAAGCATCTATAATTAGCCACAAATTATTTCTTCAACATCAGAGAAGTGAGAAATTAGCTAAAAAAATGCATCAACTGGGCTTAAACACCCTGCAGCCACAGCCTTTTTATTTTTTACTGAGTGACCATAAGCACCACATTTCAGAAAACCCACAACAATTGCATTTTAGTGGTGTAGAGTCTGAGGAGTCAGTGAACTCAGCAAGGAGATTCCCCTGGGAAATATTTGCAGCAACGAACACACGGACTCTTTATCAAACTGTGTCTGACAAACATGTGTCATGTTCTGCTCCTCCATGCTCTCTCAATCCTCCGGAGAACACGGCTTGATGTCCTATCTGCTGGCCTGAAGGATGATATCTAAATCTCAGAGCAGCTGCTCTGCCAAACACTCAGGAGTTGGATCAGGAGCCGTTGGAGACCGTCTGGAGCACTGCTGAAATCATCATCAAAACCTGGTAAGAAAGAATAATGCGTGAATCCATGAGACTGGGAAGGGTTTCAGTGAGATTCAAATTTCACACATTTTATGTTTTTGGAGGTGGGTTAAAATATTTATTTTTGCATGTATGAAAAGAAGATATACCGTATAACTTTTTATTTAACAGTTTTCATGTTTTCTTAACTAAATTGAGTTCAAATTGACAGAAACATGATTAGCAATAACTTTTATGGCTCCGTTTTTCTTCAAAGGTTGAAAGACGTTTCCGTCCTCCTCCCTGCTGGGTGAGATGAGGCGAAAAGTTTCCAAGCACCATTGGGAAACTAATTAACTAGGCGGGTGTGAAGAAACTCTTGCTCAGGGTTGTTTTTACCCCCTGATGAGAAACACCCACTAAGTCAGTCGTTCTACATCAGAGTGCCTTTTACTTACAGAGAGGAAGTTAGATGTTTGCCTTCACCCAACCCCACTGACTTTCACTCAACACCACCCCAGTCACTTTGGTTAAACTGGGAAGCAAAAACAAATCCAAATGAATAATAATAATAATAATAATAATAATAATAATAATAATAATAATAATAATAATAATAATTATTATTATTATTATTATTAATATTATTATTATTATTATTAAGATTCTGATTTTGCTGATAATGGTGAACATGTTCTATAACCAAGTTTTAAATAGAATAGACAGCAGGAGCTTGTTGCAGCAGCTCTTTTATGTTACCCAAGATTTTTTTTTTTTTTTAACATGTTTGACAAGAGGCTTCTTATGGTCTGTGTTGTTTTTCAGACCACTACAGGACATGTTTCATTTCCACAGATAGAACCATTAATGATTTTATTTCAGAAACTTAAATAAACCTTACCAGCATCTAATTTCCCATTGGGATTTTTTATCGAAATTTAAATTCAGATCTGCACTTTTGCATTGACCAGATCCATAAAGGTATGAAAAATCATGATGGTGTAATCGTTTATCTATAAAACATAAAATTAGCATGTGCAGTGAATTTAGCAAGCAGTGGTGCTCATTAAGTCAGCGGTCATATTAATGACTCTACATATTTTGTTTTACCCATGGATCAGCACATTTCCAATCAATACTCAGAAGTTAAATTCTTGCAAATGTAAAACAAGCTGCTTTTCCTCCTCGTGGTTGGTTCCAGTCCCACCTTCTTCACACAAATGAATGGTACATTCTGGTGTGCAAAGTGGTCAAATTCTACCCTTATACTGCATTTATTTGTACTTTCATGTATGCGTCTGTAAAAGAAAACATGTTTGTCCAGTCTGGAAACAGTAAATGGGAGGAAACATAAACCTTCATATGTTGGGACTTATTTTTTTCCCCCTTTTCAAACAATGACTATATTTTTAACTCTCAGTATTATAAGAGTAAAGATTTTAAACACTTCCGTTAAATGTTGACCAGCTGTGGTTTTTATGGATTCTCTGCTAATTCTGTGGTAAAATCAGCTTACTTTTTATATTTATGACACGTTTAAGTTTTAGCTGTGGCTAATAAAGATTACGTGATCCACCGAGAGACCTCAAAAGTCAGCAGGGCAGCACGGTGAGTTAGCAGTTTTTCCACACAGATTGAATTCAGGGCTCCATGACAGCAGTGTTTATGAGTAAAACCATAATAGTGTCGTTTGAACGCTGATCTAGTCTACTGCAGCAAGGGTGATCCTTCTTTTAGAGGAGAAAAGAAATCATCATGGACATCTCTAGTTAGCGTTATTTAGCAAAAGATGATGAGACTTTTGTGTCACTGCCTCCAAACAAACAGGCAGAGTAACGATGTTTCCATGCATCTCACTTCATTTCAGTCGTGAAACACATTGTCTGAAATGGAAAACCTAATCACCCCACCACCACCCCACCACCCAAGCTCATTCTTCCTGTTCATCTTTAATGGGAAACTTGAGACAGTACTGAGTACAGAGCTTAGTCTGTCACATCACATGACGTGCTGCAACTAATGCAGGCAACAAATGGGCATAACCCAGTTTGGTGCGTGAGCTCTCCACAGAAACAGGTGGCAGTTGCTGTAAGGCCAGATGTCCCAGTGCAGCCACAGTAAAACGGGGTTTGTCGCAATACAGCGGTGAACAATACGTGCCGGAGACCGAAGGTGGTCCGGCTTGTGTTGGCCCAACAACGGGGGTGAAGTCTGGACAAGAGGGGGAGGAGTGGAGCACAGGCACTTGCTCCCTCGGGTAAATGAAGAGCTCCCCACCTCTGAAAACTATTCCTCACTCCAATATGAGGAAGTAGATGCTTTTCAAGAATGATGAAGTTATTTAAAATATCCCCCCAAGCTGTCATTCCTCCAACACATAACACCTCACATCCATTGGTTCCTTTGTTCAGGCATCTCTGCTCATTAATGCCATGCCCCACAACCTGCTATGACCATTTGCTTGCACTGTATGAATAGACAGTGAGCATTACCGGTACAATAGAGTATGGTCGTGGACTCAGGCCAGACCCTGCTGAAAGCTCTGAAAGCTGTCACCAGATGGCATGAGATCAATCCATAACGGCGTTCTCCTGTTACAGAGCACGCTTGTTTCTGTGTATTTCACCAGACTGAACAATGTATTTTGACATGTTGTGACTTTTTGTTTTCACAGATATGATGGAAAGAAGAGTCAGGCAAACAACTGAAGAGTGTAACTAATTGACTGGTTTTGCTACAGCTGAGAACTTAGTTGTACATCATTAGTAGATTTTACTTGAATGATCCAATTGTTCTTTTTTTTTTAGGTTGGTTCTTTTTCATAAGCAAGTAAAACAAGCATGAATGAAAATAAGGGTTTCTTCATCGTGGCGCATTAAAGCAGAAATCTGGAGTTTTCTCTCAGAGGGCACCACCTAGAGACAGAAAAACATACTGCACCTTTAAGCGCCTCTCCCTTCTTTCGTGATACTGCTGAAAGTAAAGCCGGGCGTACGCTGTGTGACTTTTTCACTTTTTTGAGCCGATTTTCCACTCGTGCGAGAATCCACAAGATCGGGGCGAGTTTTGCGCTGAGCGTCGTGTAGTGTACAGGGGGTTACGAGAGGCGATTAACACCACGTGACCAGCTACTGATCAGCAATTGTGACCTCTCACGGACTTCTGGCGTGTTTATTATTTAGCTCGTCCCTCGTGAGGGTTGAAGCAGCGCAGCGAGCGGCTGCGACCCAAAAAGTACCAGAACCGCTCACGGCGCATGCGCAATCCTGCATCAACACCGCTCGCCCGCTATTTCCCCATAACACACGTTGTTCGTTTTTGTTTCTAGACATTTTTTACACACAATAACAAGGATTGTCAAGAAAGTGGGTTTGTCGTGTTCATGTCAAATTAAACTGATCACAAAACACAGATTTATACATAAATCCCTGTGTGTCCTCCTGCAGCACACCTGAAGGACAACAGGCAAGATGAGACAAAAAAGTCTGACGTGTTGAGTAAAAACTGCTATTTTTAGCATACATTTTAGGGCCGACGTGTTGCTATCAGACGTACAGTGTGAGCAGTCAGGCCGCATCCGAGAACTGGGTCGTACAGTGTGAGCGCACGACTCGTGAGATCTGCCCTGCGAGGAAGTCGTACAGTTTGAGCTGAAGCTGAGTGCTACGAGTGAAAAAGTCGCACAGTGTACGCCCGGCTTTAGGATTCTCATTCGTAATTGCTCCATGATTGTTTGCAGCTTTGTAAAACAAATCAATAACATCACTCAGTCAATATACCTCCTCAAAGGCGGGCACAGGCGCTTTGTGATTGACATCTGTACATAAGCAGATGTCTAATGGCTAATGCTGAGCTGCAGTCAAGTTAAATTAGCAGGGGACTCTACGGGACGGAGGGTGGGCTTAGCAAGAAAAAACACAAAGAGATGTGTTGTCTCCATTGTGTCACAGTACAGAGCAAGGCTCTCATTTTTAAGGACTTTTTAAAGATCACTCAAATTCTGGAACAAAAAAAGAGGAAATCTCCAGATAACTGCTTTGAGGTGCAATTATTATATTAATTTAAATAGTGCTTTTATGCATGACATCAGAGGTAAGATTTTAACACAAAACGGTTTATAGAAATATTTAGAAAGTCACCAATGACTTGATTTTATCAGCCAGCTCGGCAGAGATGATATGTGAAAGAGGTTTTGTTTAAGCTCATAGCTGATGGTGACGTGCTTGTAATGCATGTCAGGGATTGAAACAGACATATATGTAATAGTGCATCAGCTGGCATGGCATTAAAGGAAAAATCATTCTTTAGCATCTGTGCATGTCTATTTGGAAAGACAAGTGTGGCATGCTTTCATTCTTTTTGGTGCACAGGTGCAAAACAGAAATAATGTCCTTGCCCTGTAACTAATTCAAATATTGACTTGAATCTGACTCATAAATAAACCGTTTTAAAACCTCTCTGATGGTTTTAGTTCACCTTTCAGCACATTTATTTTTATGAATTTAATAGCAGTGTTGTTGGCTGAGACTATCTTTGGTCAGTGGTGAAGAATGTTTCTAATTCTTATGAAATGTCTCCAATAATGCAAAAATGCTAAAATATTGTCTCCATCTAAAGTCATCCCTATGACTGCTTTGGTACCAGGTGAGTGTTCACAGATCACCAGTTCATAAATATTGTCTTATTAATGTATTAGTTTTTTACCAAACCACTTGGAAAATAAACCGTACATTTTATAAGGTGGGTAACACCTTTGAACTTACGTTTGAAGGGCTTTTGAATGGCATATCTTGTGCTCCAGGAGGATGTATCTCAGGCAGGAAACAGGTGAGAGGCATGGGACACAGGTAGCCAGTCCATCTCAGAGCCACACACAGATACACGTGCACTCTCCCAGGCAAAAGCCATCAAAGCTTCCATTTACTGTGGCACAAATGTTTTCAGATTGCTGGAGGAAGCTGAGACAGCTCCACACGGAAAGACTCTTGCAAGAATTTAAACGTTTGAGCTTTTTGCTTTATAAAAAAAAAAAGATCAACAATTTGAATTGTGATTATTGCTTATAACATTGCTTAGCCCAGGGTGCTCAGATGTTTAATGCAACATGACTCAAAAATAATGCAATTATCTAAACTTCTGGATTACAATTTCTCTCAAATTGCTTCACGCCTAAACTATGAGTCTGTCACAAGAGAGCAACACAAATAAAATCAGGCAATAAATAGGAAAAAATAAAAGAATGCAAAGTTATTCAGATTGGTCTAATTTTTAATGAAAATGTATGGTTTACATACAGCTGTTCATCAGGAGGTAGAGGTTGTCCAGTAGCTGGAAGGTTGTGGTTTCAATCCCACAATGCTGCTGTTGTGTCCTTGGGCAAGACACTCAACCCACCTTGCCTGCAGGTGGTGGTCAAAGGGAAAGGTGGCACCAGTGTTCACCAGTCTTACTTTCATCAGTGCTCCCCAGGGCAGCTGTGGCTACATCGTACAGTGGGGGAAAAAAGTATTTAGTCAGCCACCGATTGTGCAAGTTCTCCCACTTAAAATGATGACAGAGGTCAGTAATTTTCATCATAGGTACACTTCAACTGTGAGAGACAGAATGTGAAAAAAAAAATCCATGAATTCACATGGCAGGATTTTTAAAGAATTTATTTGTAAATCAGGGTGGAAAATAAGTATTTGGTCAATAACAAAAATTCAACTCAATACTTTGTAACATAACCTTTGTTGGCAATAACAGAGGTCAAACGATTACTATAGGTCTTTACCAGGTTTGCACACACAGTAGCTGGTATTTTGGCCCATTCCTCCATGCAGATCTTCTCGAGAGCAGTGATGTTTTGGGGCTGTCGCCGAGCAACACAGACTTTCAACTCCCTCCACAGATTTTCTATGGGGTTGAGGTCTGGAGACTGGCTAGGCCACTCCAGGACTTTCAAATGCTTCTTACGGAGCCACTCCTTTGTTGCCCGGGCGGCGTGTTTGGGATCATTGTCGTGTTGGAAGACCCAGCCACGTTTCATCTTCAAAGCTCTCACTGATGGAAGAAGGTTTTGGCTCAAAATCTCACGATACATGGCCCCTTTCATTCTTTCCTTAACACGGATCAGTCGTCCTGTCCCCTTAGCAGAAAAACAGCCCCAAAGCATGATGTTCCCACCCCCATGCTTCACAGTAGGTATGGTGTTCTTAGGATGCAACTCAGTATTCTTCTTCCTCCAAACACGACGAGTTGAGTTTATACCAAAAAGTTCTACTTTGGTTTCATCTGACCACATGACATTCTCCCAATCCTCTGCTGTATCATCCATGTGCTCTCTGGCAAACTTCAGACGGGCCTGGACATGCACTGGCTTCAGCAGCGGAACACGTCTGGCACTGCAGGATTTGATTCCCTGCCGTTGTAGTGTGTTACTGATGGTGACCTTTGTTACTGTGGTCCCAGCTCTCTGCAGGTCATTCACCAGGTCCCCCCATGCGGTTCTGGGGTTCTTGCTCACCATTCTCATGATCATTTTGACCCCACGGGATGAGATCTTGCGTGGAGCCCCAGATCGAGGGAGATTATCAGTGGTCTTGTATGTCTTCCATTTTCTGATAATTGCTCCCACAGTTGATTTTTTCACACCAAGCTGCTTGCCTATTGTAGATTCACTCTTCCCAGTCTGGTGCAGGTCTACAATTCTTTTCCTGGTGTCCTTCGAGAGCTCCTTGGTCTTGGCCATAGTGGAGTTTGGAGTCTGACTGTTTGAGGCTGTGGACAGGTGTCTTTTATACAGATAATGAGTTCAAACAGGTGCCATTAATACAGGTAACGAGTGGAGGACAGAAAAGCTTCTTAAAGAAGACGTTACAGTTCTGTGAGAGCCAGAGATTTTCCTAGTTTGAAGTGACCAAATACTTATTTCCCACCCTAATTTACAAATAAATTCTTTAAAAATCCTGTCATGTGAATTCATGGATTTTTTTTTCACATTCTGTCTCTCACAGTTGAAGTGTACCTATAATGTAAATTACTGACCTCTGTCATAATTTTAAGTGGGAGAACTTGCACAATCGGTGGCTGACTAAATACTTTTTTGCCACACTGTAGCTCATCCCAACCAGCGTGTGAATGTGTGAATAACTGATTGTGTTGTGAGGTGCCTTGGGGGGTTGTAGAACTCTAAGAAGGTGCTACACAAATACAGGCCATTTACCATCTTACATACATCAAATTAACTATACATTCATGTTTAATCTCATTCAGTCACAATTTCATTTGAATTCAGGCAAAAAGTAAAACACTCTGCTCACCATCCACTCAGGATGGTGCTCTACAGCTGGAGGTCATTCAGAATGAGAAGCTCAGAAAACAGGCAAACCGTTATGAAGACCCTGAAGGATTTATTATTTTCCTACATGCTGTGTTTATTCGATGAATATCTTTGACAGCCACCCCAAAACCAATGAAAGCTAGACTCATTAGTAAAACAGCACAATGACCCTGTGTTGTTTTGTTTTAAATGAGTCAAGGTTTGACATCCATCATATAAAAAACATGGCTTGTATCTCCCTCCGACTGGGTTTTGTGAGGCTTCTGTTAATTTGGTGATGCGAGCGGCCACAACTGGCAAAGTAAACGCGTGTCCATCCAATTGCATGAAGCTCAAATACAACTAGATTTAACAACTCAGAAAGAATTTTATTTTTATTTTACATTTTCTGGCAAAAAATGAAGTCGTTTTTGTCACATTGGGAAATCTGTGTCTAATTGGCTGTTTTTAGTTAGACCCCACACCACTGTTCAATGCAACAGTCCAACAATAGGTTTTAAAAACAACCCCCATTTTTGTCAGCAGGGGTCAGACCTCAGCTGGTGTCTGTCCCAGATGGAGCCCCCAGCTGGGAGGAAGCAGCAGCAGCAAGGAGCTCACTGGAGGGAGAGCAGTAGCCAGATTCAGGGTTAGAAACACGCCGAGCTCAGTCCAACTTATACCCAGGTATGTGAGCAGCGTAACTATTCCTCAGAGCCCTGGATGCCTGGTGCACATTCATGAAAGCATCCTGCTCCGTTTAAACTGAAGCAACAGCTGACTGAATGCTCTGAGACATATAATAAAACTTTATTAGACAACTCCAAACTACATTAGACACTGTTAGCATTCATAGTCTGTTGTTTGAAAATCACGCAAGTACCTGTCAAATAATTAAATTTCTGTACAAGAATAAAGCAACTTTGCACACTAAAGGGATAACTGTTACACTGTGTGTGTCTTTTTTTATCTGTGCCGTCTCACTACGGCTGTTTCCTGGTCTGAACGTCACCCTGAAAACTCCCACCGTGATGAATCACCGAAAGCTTAACCGGAGCAGGGGGATTTCTTCTGGATCTTGCAGGCTCAGGATCTCCCGAGGAGCTTGAAAAAAGAGGCAGTTCATTCATATCCTCCTGGTGACAGGAAGCTAATCTATCAGAGGTGGCAATTTTCACACTCAGCTAGAATGAAGAGTAACACATCACTTACTCGCTGGGCTGAAAGCACGCGGCCCTGGGTCCAACAAAACAAAAAGAAAACAGCTCCTCGGGACAGGGTAACGAAAGGGAGGGCCTTCCAAGTAATTTGTTTCTTTCAAAACGTCCCATTGTGGTTTTATTTGGAGGTGTGACAAGGTCAACAGCTTGATCACACTAGCAGGAATTTGACACTCAGTCTGCAGGCAGCAACATTATGGAAAACATTGAGATTTGTTTAGATAAACCTCAGAATAAAAGTCATTTTCTCTAACATCAAAAGTAGAACACATTTCAGATTTACCATGTCTATATAATACAAACGTTTGTGTTTGAATGTTACTGTAAAATAAACACAACCAGTTATTACTGTGGCTTTTTTTTACACCGTAAACATTTATGAACTGAGTGTTTTAGTGGAACTGCAGCGCATCCACAGAAATAAGGCTTGCCTTGACCTTCACCTGACCCCACGTCTAACTCTAACCTCTAATAAAGAAGCCCTATAATGTCAAGTTAACTGTGATTAATGGCAGTACCAGGCACAAAGTCCTCTCTGTGTACAATACCCACAGCCTAAATACAGCTCAAAGCATTTCACAGTAATCCGGAGAATTTATAGTCATTTGCAGACGTCCGCATCAAAACTCCCCCGAGTTCAGCAAAGCTTTTCTGTCAGACATACGCTTTAAAGCTAAAAACATTTAATCAGAACCACTGCAGAGCTTGACTCACCTTGTAGGCTTGAAACTCTCAAGTGTTTTCATTTTAGATTATCGATCATTCTGTGAGTGCAGTTGCCACTTGTCAGAGTTGTGACGTCTCATTTTAGAGCCAAAACTCTTCTTCCCTGTCCAACTTATGGGTTTATTGGCTAAATCGAGAGCTCGCTGTCAAAGTGGCACCCAGGGCCGGGGAGAGTTTATCATTCTGCTGACAGGCTAAATAACTCGTGCCGCAGCAACAGATAACAAATGGGCTCAAGTTGTGGCTTGAGTGTCTGTGTGTTAAAGACAAGAACAACTGGACAGCAGCAGGAAAACACGTTCTTTTCATGTTGGTATTTAGCCGTTTATGCCTGAGAACACAGAAAGGATACTAAAATGTTGCTCAGCACGTATCAAAAGTATGTTCATAATACCAGGGCTCCAAAAAATCCTAAACGAGCATATTTTTAGATCAACGCTGTGATTTCGGATTGCTTTGACTACATTTTGCACACAAACAAAACACCACGTAATACAGGAAAAACGAGAATATGGTGCAAAAAGTCTATTTGTGTCAGTAATTCATCTTAGACTGAGGAACTATTTTGCAGGTTTTCTGGATTCATTAGTTGATTAGAGTGTGACACTTTGAGTCTAGAATATTGAACCTTTTAACAATATGAGATTTTGAACGTGGGGTTTTCATCAGCTGTAAGCCATAATCATCACAATTATAACAAATAAAGGCTTGGAGTATCTGGATTTCAAATCAAATCAATCAAAGACACTTTATTAATCCCAGAGGGAAATTTGCATCTAATGAGTCTATCTCATGTATTAGTTTCACATTTTAAGTTGATTTACTGAAATAAAAGAACTTTTTGCACAATTTCCAATCTTTTTTTGTTTCACCTGTACATCCAGAACATGTTTCAATGGAAAATAAGACTAAAATGGGAAATAGCAGAGCTTTTGTGTTGAAGTTGTTCATTCTGTATCCACCCTAACTTGTCTCCTTTAATAAGCTTCTATTTTCCCTGCATGAAGCACATAATTTACATCATTAGACATCACGCTGCTTTGACTGGATTTTATAAGACAGGAGTGGATTGATTTATTCTGGCTCACATTACTCATCCCTCATAATAGGCCTTCAGGATTCAGTGTCAAAGCAGCGGGCTAATAAGCTGTTGATAGCGCCACACTTTGCCGCTCACCTTTGCCTTTCAGTTGACAGTTTGTCACCTCAACCAAACTCTGCAGGCTTCAGTGCTTCAACTGTTACTGTGAAATCTAAAAAAATATTTGTGGCACTTGCAAGGAATCTTTGACAAATGAATGTGAACATTTTTTGAAGCTGTGATGTTTCACAGCACAAACAAAAACAAGCTTCCTCCTCTGATCTCAATTTACAGATGTTCCTGCCCAAAATGTAACTTAGACGAACCCCCCAAGGTACTTTACAACACAATCAGTCATTCACCCATTCACAGACACATTCACACGCTGGTGGGAATGAGCTACGATGCCCTGGGGCGCACTGGCAGAGACGAGGCTGCCGAGCACTGGCCCCACCGGCCCCTCCTGTCACGGTTCTGCCTTGGTCTACATCTATTCGTCGGTTTTCATCATGTTGTTTGCAGGTGAGCGTGTCGGAGAGCCTCAGCTTGGCTGATTTCCTCATCAGCAAGGCCAGGGGATTTAAGGAGCAGTGTTTCCACACTTCAGCGCTGGTTGATACTCTCATGTTAGGTAACCTCCAGCCTCGTCCTGTCTCAGTCGGACTTTCTGAAACTCTTGTGATGTTTTTTTTTTTTTTTTTTACTTGCCCTAAAACAGACCTCCCTGTCCACAGAGTACTCACCTAGGATTTTGTCTCAGCCTTAGCCTGCCTGAAGTGTGTCCGCCCCTGCATCGCCCACCACCCCTGGCCGTCCGCTCTCCACCGCCCACCAACTCTGGATCGTCCTCGACTACAGCCCACTCACCTCAGACCAGACCTGACCAGCCTCCCCCCTCCAGCTCGTCCTCAGATCCTGCACAGTAAGATCACTCCATTCTCCATTTACACCCCCCCCCCCCCCCCCCCCCCCGGTTCCCAGAGTCCTGGTTCTTACCCCCATTTGTTTTCTGTTTTACATTCTGTTTGGTCCTGCCTCGTTTTGTGGAGCAGCACCCTCAGTTTCCTTTAAAATAAAAAAATTAACGTTTGTAAAAATCTTACCTGTTATCCGTGAGTGATTCTTTCATGTGGGTCAAAATACTTCCACCCACCATGACACCTCCAACCACCACCAGTGGGGGTTAAGTGTCTTGCCCAAGGACACAACGACACCAACAAACTGACTGGGCTCAAACCTGCAACCTTCCGATTACGGAGCGAGCGCTTAACTCCTGTGCCACCATCGCCCCAATGTCATAATCCCAATCCCATCCCTCTTTGGACCTAAAACACATATTTATCCTCTTGGTTTGGTTTTACAGCATGTTTGTTTGAATTAACTGATGATTGAAACAATGCAATAAATACAAGGATGTTTTAGAAATAACTAAAATGATAATTTTCAAAAATCTATGTATTCATGTGGACAAAGACAAAGATCAATCATCGTCCAACCAGGTTTAGATGTGACTTTATTTGATCAGACTTATTATTATTATTATTAATACTATAATAATAATAATAATAATAATAATATGTGTTTATGTTAACATTTGATCCATGTTTTCATACATTTTGTTACATTATTCTCTGTATTTTGAAGAACGACTCATTCCAGTGGCAATTTTTCCAATAGGAACATTTTCAAAAGTTACCTCCATGAGTCCAAAGCTGACCCTCTCCAGCAAGCAGTTAAACACCTGTAGCAGTTTGCTTCTAGAGGAACTTGTCTCAGCTGTCACATGTCCTTATTAAGGCTGTCTAATAAGCCCAGGTTACAAGATAGTTCTGAGAAGCAAGGGATATTCGCAGAGTGTCCAACATACAATGAGGGGGCGAGTCTTGGTATGGATTTCAGATTCAGGGCTGAGCGGACTCTAAGCCTATTTTTGTTGTTCTGACTTGGCCAACCCTGGAACCCATCCAGGACGGTTAAAGCTGCCTGGTCTTGTGGTTTTCACTTGGATCTAAAGGATGAGGAGGCTGGATTCAACCATGATCTAATGACTGTTTAAACCTTGACCACACTGACGTTCTATGAAATCTAATTTTGGTGAGAAAGCATGGCATTTCACAATGTTTCGTTGTTCATTTTAGGAGCTTCTTCTGGAAAATTATATCTCTCGGATTGGAATCTTCCATTTTTCCAAATCTGTGGTTGACCTGGGTACGTGAGAAAGGCTTATGACAAGCACAAACAATCATGATGAGGCATGCCGTATTCAAAGGCGGTCATGCTTTGTCGTGTACCCTGGTATCCTGTGAATTTACAGCCACTGGGGGCCCTTATTTTCCCCTTCTCCCGCGGAGATAAGGAGTGTTTTTCTTCTGAAAATCTACAGGGGGCTGGGTGTAGCTAAAGGACACACTCAGCTGCTAGATTAACTCATCAACACCACATTGCAGGGTGTCAACAGAAATGTTTCACACACAAGACCGACAAGGAATGAATACCATTTGGAGGTCACGAGTGGCAACCTCACGGTCTTTCAGGCCTTTTAAATGTTAGTGTCTGCCTTTCAAGAGCAAGGATGTAACCTCTAAACCCTTGAGAGGAAAACAGATACTTGTTGGACGGCTCCGCCTCTTGTCAGTTCTTACAGTAGATTATGATGACCCAGGAAATAAATCACAGGGGATGAATTATTTACTGTTCATGTCGTAATCACAAATATGTTATATTTTTACACCTCCGTCTGTGTCCACATGACTTAGCGTGTAAATATAAATCAGTGAGATGTTGTATATATAGTCATCATGCATGTAAAATAAAAATGGCGGTCACAAATAGGTTGTCACTGATTCTCATCACCACCTGGTGCCCCGAATTTAAATGTTTCTAAAAATGAGTAAAAATGTAAGGATATGACACTTGTTTTATCAGTGTGTATACCATACCAGGGCTTGTATGCAGTGAAAACATCCAGATTAATTAGACAAATGCAATGTTGACTCAAAACTTTTTGCTTTTAAATAAAGACAGGCTGAAGTTCTCATCTTTGGACCTGAAATTCAGAAAAGTCAATTGCTTAGTCAATCACCTGACCTGAACGGCATTACATTAATCTCCAAGAACAAAGTAAGGAACCTTGGTGTTATCTTCGACCAGGACATGTCATTCAAATCCCATGTTAAACAAGTTTGTAGGATTTCCTTTTTCCACCTTTGGAATATTGCTAAGATTAGAAGCATACTTTCCAGGAGTGATGCTGAAAAACTAGTTCATGCATTTATTACATCAAGACTGGATTACTGTAATTCATTACTCTCAGGAAGTCCACAAAATGTAGTTAAAAGTCTTCAGCTTGTCCAAAATGCTGCAGCTAGAGTTCTGATGAGAATTAAAAAGAGAGATCATATCTCTCCTGTCTTGGCTTCCCTACATTGGCTACCTGTTAAATTCAGAATAGATTTTAAGATCCTTCTTCTCACATATAAAGCTCTTAATAATCAAGCTCCATCATACATCAGTGACCTGATTTTTCCATACGTTCCTAACCGAGCACTTCACTCTCAGACTGCAGGTTTACTGGTGGTTCCCAGAATATCTAAAATTAGGATGGGAGGCAGATCCTTTAGCTATCAGGCTCCTGTCTTGTGGAACCAACTGTCAGCTGTTAACTTTATTTTTTCTCTCAGTGTTTTTCTCCCCAGAAGAAGCCACAATGATGTTCTGCTGAGCTGTGGTGGCCTCATGGAGGAGGCCATCTGCTTGAACACTTTTGCTAACCACTTACTGTAAACATTCTCCCTCTCCTGATAATAACATTTTACTTTCCTTGACATTGAATGTGCTACTGCTAGTTTACCAGTTTAATTATAGATCCACTAGGATAAACACAATAAAGTTTATCTCTCACCAAATAGAATATTTACTAAGAAATCACAATGTAACCATAGAAACATTACTTGGTGTGTGTGTGCGTGTGCGTGCGTGCGTGTGTGTGTGTGTGTGTGTGTGTGTGTATGTGTGTGTGTGTGTGTGTGTGTGTGTGTGTGTGTGTGTGTGTGTGTGTGTGTGTGTGTGTGTGTGTGTGTGTGTGTGTATGTGTGTCTGCTCTGTCTTCTCGATCCCCAGTGAGTCGTGGAGGATGGCTGCTTATACTGAGCCAGGATCCTCTGGAGGTTTCTTCCTGTTAAAAGGGAGTTTTCCTCTCTACTGTCGCTCAATGCTTGCTCAGTATGAGGATTGCTGTAAAGATGTTGACACCAGTCAGTGACTCGATGCAATTTGCTGGGTTCCTTATATAGGAAACTTTTTTCTGATTGGCTTAATGAACTGACCTGGATTGGAATGTTTATTATGTGAAGTGCCTTGAAACAACTCTTGTCTTGATTTGGAGCGTTATAAATAAACTTGAACTTGAACGTTGTTGAATGCACCTGCTGTTCTTACAGCTTCTTGTTTCAGAACTAGACACGTGAATAAAGCTTCTCGTAGGAATGTGATTTTAGGGAACCAAGACACACCTGACAACCAGAGAGATTTAAAAGGTGCATCTGTGGCATGCTGTCGTTGAGCTGCTTGGGCTACGTCTACCCTTGTTTGACTCACTGAAATGCTGCATGTAACCACTTCCAAATTTAGATCATGGTGCCAACTAAAGTTTTCAAATATTCCCAAAATAGGGGGGATTTTAACAGGGGCGCCTCCAGAAAATTTTGATAAGGGTGGCCAGACGGGACAGAATGTTTTATTTTAATGGTGAGCAGCAGAAACATAAGTATTTTTTTATTCAGATTTTTTTCTTTACTAATTAATTATATATTTTTTCTGTTGGGTTTTACATTTATTTTACATTTTTGTCTTGAATAAATAAGATGCATTTCTGGTTTGAATGAACATTTATGTGATTTATTAACACTAAGAAAGTAAAAAATGTTTTAATGTTTCAGTAAAATAATGACTTGAAGCCATCCTATGCAACTTTTTAAATTTTATAATTTTCTTAAGCCAATATGTGCTGACATGGTTGATTAAATGTCACTTAGACCCCTACTATCCCTTGTGACCAAAATATTGCAACTGCAACCTGTTGGGCTACTCTATGTTGGGAAAATGGAGCTGACATATCTGGTGCTGCAGTCTGGTTCCATCATGTTTCCTGCATGTTTTAGTAAGTAAATTTTATTTTTATAGCACATATCACAGACATAGAATCACAAAGTGCTTCACATAGATCAAAACAAAATACAACTAAGTCATAAAATCACAATAATCTCAAAACAGAATTAGATTAACATCTGAAAAAATAAAGACATAAAATTTGAGTAAAAAATAAGAAAATAAAAGATTTACGTAAAAGCAGCTTGAAAAAAAAGAATCTTTAGTTGTTTTTAAAAGTCTACAGGTTGTCAAAGCTACGTAAGGATAAAGGAAGATCATTCCACAGTCGGGGTGCAACAGTCTGGAAGGAGCGATCACCTCAACTTTCGTCTTCGTCTATGGAACTTCTAGAAGGTTCTGGTGGGTGGACCTGAGGGCTCGGGTTGGAGCATAAGGCTTTAACAGCTCAGTAATATAGGGAGGAGCTTGACCATGTAGAACATCGAAAGTTATAGTCAGGATTCTAAAATGGACCCTAAAGTTAACAGGTAACCAGTGCAGAGACGTTAGAATAGGAATGATGTGTGCTCTTCTGTTTGCTCCAGTTAGGAGGCTCGCTGCTTCAGTTTGACCACAGAAAATTAATAACGGACACTAGGGGGTGTTAAAAGAAATTAAAACTGCCAAGTATACCTTTAAAAACATTTTGACATCTTTTGTTGTCCAAAGAGAAACCGGTTTATCCCTCTCAGGCTCAAAATAAGTTACGATAAAAGGACAAACAACTAAGCAGAGGGTTAACCTGCTCTGTTGGCCAGTTAGATGTATAAAATATATATGTGAAGATATAAAAATGAAGATGGCATGTTTTTTGACTTCCATGCAAAGGTTTCACTCTTTACAATTCTATCTGGTTTTGAACTTTTTCATTTCAAAGACAGAAAATCAGCATTGTTCCACAGGGAAGTTGTTGTTTGTCTACTAAATCTGCACAATTACAGGCCAGCATGGCTGTCCTGTTGAGTCTGTTTTCTTTAGATTTAGCAAAGCTCAGACCACGTGGCTTTCGTAAAGCTCTGCCCCAGCAGGTGACTGATGCTCTGTGAAAACTGTTTTGTGTTGCTATATAATTCTAACAACTATTCCTAAGCTCACAGCTGAGGTGATCAGAGGAAGTCACTCAGAAACTCTTAAAGATATCATCGCCGGTATTTATGCTAAGAAGTTTCAACTCAATATAATTTCCCCTTTTATAGCTTCAACAGCTTTTGCTTGGGAAAATATAGCATTTATGATGGATTGAGCTGGTGTAGCGTTGTGGTTTTAGGCTCTTTTATGAAAGAGGAACCATGCTACGTATTAATTCGGAATATTAATTTTTAATAAATCAATAACCAAATTTTATATTGTTAAGATGACTCAAAGGTTGTTTTCATCGATAAACTGACGATAATATCTGTGTGTCTGTGTTTCAGTTCAATGAGGAAACCAGTTTGACAATTAAAAGTTTTAATTCTTCAAATTAAACTAATGATTTTGAAATTGACAAACAGGAAATAACAATCAACATTGGCAACTTGTGGGACAATCTTTAACAGTTGATATGATCAAATAGACCTTGTGGTGAATTTATGAAGATTGAGAATGTTGTGAGTTGAATGCGTGTGTGAGTCTGATTTTGCTTCAGGAAGAACTGGTGTCTGAGTGAAGTGATGGTATGGATAAACTTAGGTCTTATCAGAGAACTGCATCAAACGCTAAATACCGTGTTCTGTCTCACCGAACTCTTGTGGACCCTCTTTCGGATCCGGGCCGTGGAGGATGGTGATGGTTTATCCAGATGACACCAGCGGCTGATATGGGAGACGTAGGTGTCGAACGGAACCGGTCCAGTTGCCCTCGGTACACGTTGATGGTAAAGCGTTTTGTCGATGCGCTTTCTTAAGTTAATTCACTCAGAAATCAAAGACTCTGTATGAGTCTGCGTTAGAAGTTGCGATTCAGCTGTCCTGTCTGGCTTGGCAGGAACAGTGTGAGGGGGGGGGGGGGGATTGAGCCGGTGGGCTCCGTTCCCCCGTTAGCGGTTGTTCACGCGTCCTCTCTCTTTCGTTGTCAAGCACGAACTGCAATCATAAGACTGAAACTTACCAAAAGCCTTTCTCTTCTCAAAGCAAACGTGTGTGTCAGCAAATGTGTTTGGAGTTTACTGTGAGAATCTGTGTGTGGGTGTGTTTGAGTGTGTGTGTGAAGGTCAGTAACAAACATCCTCAAACAGTATCTAATTAAGTGTGGATTCATTAATCCATTATAATTACCCAAAGCATAAGAATCATTCATTTGATTAAAACACATTTATAATGAGCAAAATGATAATGATTACTTTAACATTAAAATCAAGAAACAAAGTTTTAAGACTTGTTATGTTATGACTACTTTTATGGGAACAACATCTTCTGTGGGAACAACATCTTCTGGCACGAAGCTGCAGGTGGCAGATGTTATGGTTTCCTCCCAGACTCGCTGGCGTTCAGGTCTTAATCTGTGGGTGAAAGTTCTCAGCGACCCAGCTTTGACCCAGCTGAGTCCAACACCACCTTTGTGACAGAAAACCCACACTTCCTCACGTTACATTGGTGATAAGATGCAACTGAAAGTGTTGATCTTTGTTTATATGAATAACTACAGTAAATAATCATATACTGCAACAATCACTGTGCTATGCAGTTTAAGCTGCACCAGCTGTTTGCTCTTCAGTCCTGTTGGACAAAAAAGCTGATTCCACCAATGAAAGCTGTCGACGCAGGCATCTATGGGGGTATGGTCATATCTATTTATAAATCTTACACAGAAACTTTTCAGAAGGACTAGAAACTACCTTCAGGTCAAAAACTTTTAAAGAACAATCTGATTTCCTTGTTCCAAAAATTTTTTTCACTAAAACATTTTAAAAGTTTGAAAATGTAACAAAATACAAATGCTTGAGTATGGAACTGTATTCTGAGAAATGTTCAATCATTGGTGATACTTTTCTAATACAGACTGATTAGAATGGAAATTAAGAAGTGTATTTTGCCCGATATGTCCTTCCTGTGTCACTGCTGCAGTAGTTGAATTCATAATGAGGATGCAGATAGAATAAGCGAAAGAAAAGCTAATGTATCGGTGAAACTAAATTTGAAGCCTTCTAAACAAATTAACTCTACACAGGTTACAAAAACCTTGATAAATTCCAAACATTACTGTTGTTTTGAAGTAAACATTTGTAATAGGAAATACAATGCTTTTTGTTTTTACTAAATCTAAAAGAAAACACGAACATTTTTAACAAATTAACACGATCATAACATAAAGGTATGGCACAGGACGTCCAAACTGTCCCTAATTAGCATCCAACATTGATATGGTTCAAACACGTTCCTTTGCTGACTGCAACCATGACTGGATAGGGATCCAAATACGACACATTCATTCTCCGTCTGTGGGGGGGAACCGTGGCGATGTTATCAGTGTTGGGTTTCAGGTGCTGTTTGGCATTGGCAGGTTATGGGAGGTTAAGGGGCGAGTGTCAGCTTTGGCCCCATCAACCCTTTAGCTCACCGGGTCCCAGGAGCTGGCGCCAGGCTCGGCCAGCTTGCAGCCAGGGTAAAAATAACCATGCTGCAGTTGTTGGGCAGGGGAGAGTGACGGGGAGAGCATGTCACACCAGGTGATCGAGTTTCAGCGGCTGTCATCAGAGAGCAGTCATTACTTCTGGGCTAATTACCTCTGGCCACATGTAAACAACCAACCTGACGGCGTGAAGACCACAATGTGTTCACAGCTCCAGGTTTTGGGTTTGTCTGCTGCACTTGGCTGATGTTAGCTTGAATACATGTATTGACTTTAGTGCACAAGAGAAGAGAATTACATAAAGACATGGGCTAAATCTAGCTAACCTTTCTTTAGGTTCTCAGTAATCAACATTTCTTAGTACTTCATTTTTCCTGATGGGAGTATTTAAAAATGGAGGTGCACACATGGGCCAGTTTTTAAATCATTGCCATTTGACATTATCATTTTACTCATATTATTTTGTCAACTTTAATCATAAACTGTTTGTCTTTTGGAAGGCATACAATTTGTTTTTTGTGATGAAGATTCTCCATCTGCTGTTTGTTATATTTAGATTTCCTGGAAGTGGTTATTAGTTTTGTAATCAAAGATCATCCATATTAGGAAAAAATACTCTTCATGTCAGCTCAGTTCCAGTGATATTGATCATTCATCAATCAGACTTTGTTCCATGAATGTACCCTCCTCCTGAAAAGACCCATTCCAAATCATCCCAGCTAAAAGGCTCACATTCTTCAGCCGTGAAGGCGCGTTTACCTGCGCACTATGCCCACCGTCTGAGAGGGACTGTGTGGTATGCTCTTCAGAGCTTCATTTTGAGCCATTTAATAAAAAAAATTAAAGGTTCCATATCATGCTATTTTAAATCTTTAAGAGCAAAGGTAGGCACAATATATGATAAAATCTCTCTGTTATCTTAAATATGAGTTATTTTTGTCAGTTTGAATTCTTAACCAGAAATGAAACGGTTTGTTTCTGTGAAACTCCGTCCACCCCCGCTACGATGGTTTAGCCAAGTGTGTTGTTGTTTTGGCCTTGTTAGGTTACAGTGACTGCCTTGGCACTCTAAACACTGGACTACCAAGTCTGCTACAAAATAATAGTTGCTTAACACATCCTGTGTTATACAGCAATGTTTTGTCAAAATATCCACAAAATATCCAGGTTTCAGAACCAAGACCAACATTTCACTGTTCACCGGCCTTTCCACTAGATGCACAAGTGGTGCATAATGTAATAGATGTAATTTTGCCAGCAAGCTCAGCAGCACGTCTCCTCCCACCAGGAGCGTTTCAGATGTGAAACGGCAGCAAAAGCATTCCATGCAGCTGGTCCCACACGGTCACAAAATCACCTGAGAATTGCCAGATTATGAGTTATTTCGCATGATAGCAAGTATGGAAAAATATGGTGGAATCTATCCAAGAAGGTCTGTGGGTTGTTTTCTGTTCAGTTTACCTCCACCATGGATGTTTCACAGGTAACAACATACTTTTCTTCCTTTATTTTTTTAATTATTGGAAACCTACTCGTAACTTTTATCTTGAAACGCGCCTTCACGGCTGAAGAATGTGAGCCTTTGAAAGTTTTACTGCTTTCGTGTCTGACTTCCTGTCTGGCCCAATCTGAACTGCTGAGCTTCTTTTGTTCTGGAAGCTTATAGCATTAAAAATATGCTCAAAGCATAAATTTAGCAGAGGAACACGTCGCTATTAGCCAGGCAAGCCAGACTAAATAAATGTATTATTTAGTCTGGCCACGCTCCATTGACGGCTCTCGGTTGTGGGGCGGGTTCTACCGTTGTCTTTCAAATGATCTCCGCATTCCACTGGACAATGAATGTGACATACTCTTGTTTCACTCTGTTGCATCATCCCGCCCACCAGGCATATAGAGTGCCCTGATTGGCCCACAAAGCGGATAAAGCTCTGTGATTTGTTCACTAAGCAGATAGAGCACTATGATTGGCCCACCATTATGGACCAATCACAGCTCTTTATGTGTTTGAAATCCCTCTAGAGAGCTGTGATTGGCTAGCCAGAGTCCTGGTAGGAGCTGCAGAGGTTCCAATGGAGCATGCCTAGACCATTCTTTGCAAAGCAAGAATTTGGTCTAGTTCACTAGGCTACGTCGCTATGCTTTGTCCAAAATGCAACACTTCATGTGGAAACACACCCACACATGTGGAAACACACCCACCCACCATGATGACAGCTAACTGCTGCGTATGCTTCACGGACATTTACATGTCTGGTAGAAAAGTCTGGGCATTGTTGGACTTGGTCATTTTAGCTTGTTTGGTAATATAAAATTTCATTGATCATTCTTGGTTTTGAATGTTTCTCATTTTTATTTACCTTCTAGAATATTAGGTTTAGGTCTAATTGTTTTCAGGTGACAGGTGTCATGTAGTTTCTAGGTTGTCCTGTGCTTGACCTCATCTGTGCTATTTCTCGGTTCACCGTCTAACACAGTACAAGCCTTCAGGTGGGCGGAGGGGAGAAGAAAGGGCAAAACTGATGGAGATAAAACATTTAAGTTGTTGTATGAAGTGGTCTTGCCCTTTGCTGTGGCAGCACTGTGATCCATACAGAAATTATGTTACTGATGTTTTATTTCAAACTAAATCTTAATTGCATGATAATATGGAACATGCTAAAGTAAGTCTAGTCTATAATTGTGTCTGATGGGGTCAAATACTGTAGAATAAACAAAAGTTACTGTTATCTGATGTAAAACATTCTAAGCTTTCAGTTTCTGTTTGGATGCAACAATAAACATATCATCTATATTTATATCATGTAAAAACTCTTTACTCACTCATAAACAACCTGTCAAATAAACCAGGGGAAGTAAACTGTGGGTGTGGCATCAACTAACGGGCCCAACAAACAGCTGATTGTCAGCACTGCACGGATTTGAGATATTATTCAATAAAGCGTGGGGTAATGGAGATGCAAAATGACATTAAACTCCTTCCTGCAAGCTGTCACGTACATCCTTCTGAGGGTTTAAGGCTTGTCAGGTCTAACTGTACATAATTAATTCCCCCCTGCTCTCAGTGTTTGTTTGAAAGTGTTCTGAATGACCACAAGTTTGTGCTCAAATATTTATGAATCCCCTCTAAACCAAATTATTTTGTCTCAGACGCGGCTAAAGATCTCATTTGCATTCTGGGACCTTTTTTTCCTACTTGGCAGTTGTCAGCAGCATGCATTACTGCGGTATTCTGTCAAGCAAACGACTGACATTTCTAATGGAAGATGAGCGCTTCTCTGAATATGGATACAGTCATGCCATTAGCCTGTAGAACTCTGATGACCATGAGAAATGTGATAGGTAATTAATTTTTGGGAACACGTTCGCTCATCCCCACCAATCCATGTCAGAAGACCGGCTGATCCCTCATTTGCTAATTGAGTTATCTGCGTCAGTCCAGTCTCGAAACCGAGAAGTGTCACAAATCAGGTTCTGTTTATCTACCATTATGTTGACGCGAGGGGCTTAGTTTTACAATATAATTATACCTCACAAGACAGTGACCTTAGCCAACCTCGTTTTATAATGCAGAGCACTTTGGCAGAGCTGTTGATGCATACTGGGCAGATTCCACTGAGCTTTGTCTGCTGTTATTGCTCTGCCTGTGTCTGCTGCTGCAACCCTTGTCCAATTAGAGCACGAAATCTGTGTGCAACAAAAATACTGAGGAGTTTGATTAAAAGTCGTATTCCTTCCAGATGGTGTTTTTTTGGTGTGAAGTGCTGAATTTACACAAGGCAAGTGTTTCCCCCCCAGCTCTCCTTTCCTTGAGTTTTGGTTAATCTGAGAAGAAACCGGTGTCGGAGAAGAATGACCGAACAAGAAACGAGAGCGAACACTTGTGAGCGGAATGCGATTTTGATCGGCACTATCCACTTGCAGCGCGGGCCTCCTACTGCCCTCTGAAAAGGCATTTGCAACTGGTGTCAAGGCCCTATAAATCATCCTGTATCAAAGAGGCCATGTAACGGTTTCTACATTTCAACATATGTGAATCAGAATGTGTCTGTCATCAATGCAAGCCACTCTCAGAAGGAAGAGAAAAAGCCTTTTTGGAGGCCTTTCCCACTGTAATGAGAACCATATGTGCCATTGATTTGGGAGGTTTTACCTGCCACAGTGAGAGACTCCTGAAATGAGGTGAGGCAGACACTGTCATACCTCTCCTGTTGTAAAGGATTATAGCTGTAAAGTAACATCAACAATACGGATAATTACTGAGAGGCACAGAAGAAGAATAATCATATGTTCTTTACTACTTTACTTATTTTAGTATAAAGTAGCCTTTTTATTTATTTTTATTAAAACAATATGCATTAAAAAATCCTCTAACTACGCAGTGATTTGGTTCAGTTACATCAAATGAAAAAAACTCTGAACCTTGTGGACTCTGAGACTATTTATCTTAATATCACAAATGGCTTTTGCTGTCATCTGAGGTTTCAAGTTTCCAGCACAACTGATCCCAGTCCTGTACTGTCCACGTTTAAAGCCATGTCTTCCCTCTCCTGCTGCTTTGTATTTACGGTTGGCCTTCTATCTTGAATTTAATCGGCTTTCTCTGGGACTGTCATTACTTAAGGAAGGCAAAGGATTTCCTCTGTTTCATCTATCTGGGTATGTGTGCCCAGAGGTTCAGGACAAACAACCTTGTAAATCCTGATTGAGCGACTGTAGATTTGGTCTCTGCTCTGAGACTAAGCTGGTTTTTGATTTAATCATCGCTTCCACTGAATCAACTTTCACTGTGAAATTCTGTTATTTTCATGATCTCAGATTTTGTTTGTAATTAAATTGGCTTGAAAAAATGAATTGCTTAACCATATCTCATTGAATACCAAATGCAGCTACTTAAGTACTGAGAGCAAGAAGTTAGAAACAAGTGAAACATCAGAAAACAGTTCCCCTGTGTGTTTTCACTGGAAAATGTTTATACACACACACACACACACACACACACACACACACAAACACACACACACACACACACACACACACACACACACACACACACACACACACACACACACACACACACACACACACACACACACACAATGTTTTCTCAAACAGATCTGTGGCCCCTCACACCCTCTATTGGATGCTCCTATAGAGAAACCTTACATATACAAGCACGTGTACACACACAGGTGCTCTCATAAGTATGGACTTGGGCACTTCAACACAGGTCTTGGGGCTGTGGTTGGCACTAAATGCACTGTGATTTATTATCATGTGATTGTTCAGTAAAACAATGTTGATTTTATATTTCCTCATCAGGTTGACGCAGTGATAGCTTGCTCCTGTTGTATTGTTGCATGTCCCTTTCCTGCAGGTCTAGAAGCAGTCTCTTGTTTATTATTGATTGTTTATTTTTGTGGACCCCCCCCCCCCCCCACACACACACACACACACACACACACACACATACCTTTTGTCTCTTCCTCTCCCTTTCACCTCTGTCTCCGTGTCTGGTCGGAATTAAAAAGCAACCAAAAAACAATAACAATAAAGTTTTAAGAATCAGGCGTGACATTAAAAGCAGACGCTTTGATGCTCCACCTGAGATTAATTCTGTTTGCTTCACAGCCAGACAGGACACGAAGAAGAGAAAAAAACAAAACGTTTTCTCAAATTATAAGCTAGACTATGGGTTTTCAGATGGTGATGAATAAAAGTAATGAAATCATACAAAGAAACATTAATTAGAACTTGACTGAGTCAGTCATAAGCCCTGTAGAATATTAAATAATCAATTACATGCTAAACAAAATCACATAATTTTGAACTCGCTCAAATGAATATTTCAAACATTATTTGTATGTACAAAATAAATAGTATTTATTGTCATTGATATCCAAAGAAGCATGGTTAATTGTGGCTACCAACAATACTTAGCAAATTTGCTAATAGGTACAATTGTGTGTGTGTGTGTGTGCGTGTGTGTGCGTGTGTGTGCGTGTGTGTGTGTGTGTGTGTGTGTGTGTGTGTGTGTGTGTGTGTGTGTGTGTGTGTGTGTGTGTGTGTGTGTGTGTGTGAAAGAGAGAGAAATGGAGAGAGGGAGATAGAGAAAAAAGAAGAGGAGAGAGAGAGCGAGAGAGAGAGAGAGAGAGGATCTTTAAACCTTAAGTAACATGTGCATTAATAGTAATGGATTAAGTTTTCATAGCGCTTTCCAAAGCAGCCAATGTGCTTCAAAGAGATCCTTTGTCACACTACCACTCACTCAGGTTGTAGAAAACTACTGCACTCTGACAGAGGCTAGACTACCTTTTGCATCATCGGCCCTCTGACCACCTAGATTCACACACAGGCGAGGTGTGTGAACTATCTTGCTCAAGAACACAACAGCTGAGTGACTATGAGGCAGCGTTTGAACCTTCAGCCCTACCTGGACAATCTTTTTTGCTGCTGAATTTGTGTAATTTTCATAATGAATTTGGGCTAAGAAGGATTTCAAAATTATTCACAATTTTTCTGCAACTACAATAACTGTTTCCGCCACATTAGAAAGTAAACCATTTTTCTCTGTCTCTCTAACACACATTCACCTTTGCAGCTAAACTACTGAACCCAGCAGAACTCGACTCTTCTGGGAAGTCTTTCCCTCCCGACCACCTTTTTCCCTTTATAAACTGAGAGCGGTTTAACAATCTTGCCTGTGTGTTTTGTGTAACAGAGAGGAGCATGTAATCAGATCATAAACCAGTCTAAGGCCTGTGCTCTTATATGACCACCATTAACAGTTTCAGATTTACGATTTATGAATTTCAGTTTAAATCCTGTTTAAAACCTTTCTCCCTGCTGAGTTTGTGTTTGTTGTTGGTCAAAATTCAACATGTTGGAGTTTTGGTTTAAAACAATTGTCAGCATTTATTGGTTTCTGTCAGAGAACCTGCAGCAGTGATGGTTAAGTATAGAGAAGTGGAAAAAATAAGAGATATTTCTAAATGATCTGTCAGCCTTACAGCTGCTGTGTTGTCTTGAATTACCTTGATGCTGAGTTTCCAAAGACCGAGTCAGATTTCCTTCACCATCGTTTCCACAAATGTGAAAAAAACATGCACTTACTGTTTGTCTAATAGTTTGTTTATGATGACGAGCCTTTGGGAGGTTGAGGTCATGTGGATGATTATGTAGGCATTGGCACTTTTTGTGATCCGTTTTGAGAGAGGTTTTGGTTTCACTCATGAGCTCTGATACAGAGGCTGGCACGGTTTATGGACAAGTGTTGGAGTTTTTTAGTTTGAAAGTATCACTTCAAAGGACTTGGAAAGAGATGAGGATGAACTTGTGTCTGAAGGTGAACGATCTTTAGAGCTGAGGTTGTTATGATCTACAGAAAAATGTACAAATCAAACGTTTTTCTGATGAAAAAGTTCATATGAAATATATAAAAGTAAGTAAAATGTATTGTGGGCAATGTGAAACACGTGCTTCCCCGTCAATCTTATTACATTATTATTTACAACCGAGTGCATGATATGGTTGTGAGGCTAAAACCAGTCAAGGATCATCATAGCTGTTGCTCCTATTTTGTGTCAGTTAGGTAAATGGAGCCTGTGTCTTCTTGGCATGGTGCAAATTCCTGAGATTATTGTAAATGATAAGGAATCTGCAACTCTCCGAATTCTGAGATCCTCTGGATTAAAGGTTCAAGTTCCATTCGACACTGGAAAAGCATGACTCACTGTGAAGCCCAGATAGGTATCGGGTGTCTTCTCTTCTCCCAGTTAAGAAATTGTGGAAGAGAAACAAGCCTCCCACAGGGCAGACTGAAGCTTGATGGGAAATAGCAGCTTTCCGCTCAAGCTAGTCGAATGCATATGAAACCAAAAGAGGAAAGATTAAAAGGTTAAAGATTAAACTAAAATAGAAAGAAATTTTGGAACATGTTAAAAGGTGTAAAAACAAAGCAAGGGGGTTTAAAACTGTCAGTGTGATGACCCACATCTCCTTCAAGGTTACTGTCCATTTCATTAAAGGACTCCTCCATTGATCCCTGTCCTTGGTCCATGTCTCCCCTTCCGCCATGTCTCCATTAACTAAGTTAACTCCTTTACAGTGCGACCTTCTCCCACTCCTCCTGACCCAGGCGGACAGCTGTGCTTACCTTAGCATAAAGTGCCACAATAGGTCATCATTATCAAATTAATCAAAGCTGTCACAACACGGCACGGCGTTGCGGTCAGCTCTGTGTGGCGGTTCAAAAACCACTTAGATCATGTAACACTTGAGCGTGCAGCAAAGGAGCCTAGCAGATACTGCTCTGCATGTGCACACACACACACACACAGAGAGAGAGAGAGAGAGAGAGAGAGAGAGAGAGAGAGAGAGAGAGAGAGAGATGTGTACTTAAAAACCAGAGGTTCCGAAAACACGTGGAACTACTGAATTTTATACATTCCCTCCGAGAAGAAAAGACCTGTAGCTCAGTCAGAAGATTGAGTCACAAAAAATGACATTCAGTCAATCACAATGAAAAAAATATATTCATTGACATTTAAAAATATTCTAAAATATGTACGTATGTCCATGTTATTTTCTTCATCAAAGACATATTTATTAATGTAAGCTTTACTTGGCTGTATGGCTGAAGAGTCTGTAGCTACGGAAACGTACCTCCATCATTGCAGGGAAAGAAAAAAATAAGATGGTTTTAACACTGTTTGAGAAATGAGGAATGGCCGTTATGAGAAATGAAAAGAGAAATGAGAAAGGTAATAGCAGTATGAGCTGTCTCATTATTATGAGATATTAAACATGTTATTTTGAGAAACATTCTTGTACAAAGGACCAACCCTCAGGCTTCATTAGGGACATTTTTGTCCATTTGGGCAGTTTTTTGCTTTTCTTGTGGGTGCCATTTCACCATTGTTTGTGCATATGATACAAAATGTTGTCGCAAAACCTCTCTCTGGACAAATTTTGAAACTCAGTTTGGAATTTTGACAATAGACCAAGGGAACACTATGAAAAAAAAAACACTATACACTTGAGTCATTAGAAGACAAAAACGTCTGCTGGTAAAAATGGCTACAAAAATGTATACATTAATATTTTTTTCTTTGCCTTTTTTAATAGATCTGTTAAACAACTTCAGTCCTGTGCAAACATATAAAAACTTCCATCATTTTGAAGATTTTAACCCTTCAAATGCCAGTTTGAATACCCAAAGTCATGTCTGTAATTCATTAAATAACAAAAAAAATAGTTATTTTCCAAAAACACTACCTTTTCTTCCTGGGGAATTTATTAGAAGTCAGTCTTGGTTATTTTATGAAATATCTAAAAAATACAACTTTTTGCATCAATAGTTTATGTGTAGCAACAGATTGATCTTAGCGTACAAGACCTCCATTCAAAATCATAGTTTCTGATCCTGTAACATCTGCAACACAATCATGCATTCTGTGATATTAGGGTGTCATTTTGGAGAAAAGTAGTCAAATTTATGATTTTTACTGGATCAGATAAATATTCAATATTTGATTGTTTTGATCAGAACTGAAGTTGATCACATTTAGACCCGAAAAGCAGGAAAATATTAATCTGGACCATTTTTAAAGCAGTTTTAAAAGTGGGCATTTTTGTCCTCTAATGGCACAAGTGTATAGTAAATTTTAAATGTGTTTTAAATATGTTGCTATGTTAAAACTTTAAATGCAAAAAGCTCAAAATTTTTGATATCTCATAACATAATCAAAACAGATTTGTAATTAATGCCCCAGGCAAAAAAAATTATATATACAGTATATATATATATATATATATATATATATATATATATATATATATATATATATATATATATATATATATATATATATATATATATAGAAAATAACTCAGTTTTTTTCCATGAAAGAAAGGCAAAGACTTTGAGTATTCAAACTGGTATTTCAAGGGTTAAAAGCTTCAAAATGATTGAGTTTTTGATTTGTTTGAGCAGGGCTGAAGTTGTTTAAGAGATCTATGAAAAATATATATATATATTAATGTATACATTTTTATAGCAACTTTTACAATCTGACATTTTTGTCCTCAAAAGACTCAAGTGTATGGTAAATTAAAGTGAAACCTGAGGATTAAATATTATTTTCGACTCTGTTTTAGCTCAGTTATTAATCTATCCAGTTTATTTTGTTCCCAGATTTTCATGGCATTGTCAGATCTTTTGTTTCCAAGCTCTTTTTCTGCCTCACAAGTCATGCTGGAAATTATTTCTTCTCTTTTAGTCATGCCTGTCCTGTTTCTGGATTTTCTTTCTTCACCTTTAAGGCCTTATTAAGGTTGGTTTATGCTTGACGCGTCCGCGAGGGCCGCACGGCTCCGCGCGGAAAAGTTGCGTCATCTTGCGTCATTTTAACAACCACGCCCCTCCACCGCGTCTCCGCACGGCCCAAGATTTCCGCAACGCGCACCTCGGAAAATTTCTAACCACGCGGACGGTCAGACGCGGAAAAACATGGCGGACCGGCACGGCAGAGGTTCGTAAATACAGACATTTGTATGATTCAGCTCTCAGAGATCACTGTGATCAACATGTTGTTAATAATTCTTGGAGAGAAATAGCTCGCACTGTCAGAAAAGACGAGGACGTTGTTAAAAATGCTGAAATACCATGTTGTAAACAGTGATTTCTACTTCTACTATGGTGTAGTGTTGGATGCATGCTGTAGAGCTCCATGCTGCCCCGTTCAGTTTGGGAGAATATTGGCTCACCGCAGAGACGAGCCGCACGAACCATAAACGCTGCGAGTTGTGAAGCGCGTTCCAGCCGCGAGCCACATCACCGCGTGGAAAGTGAATGCGTCAAGCATAAACCAAGCTTAAGAATATACCTGCTGCCTTTGCCTACCACAACCTATAAATCCTAAGCCATTACCTTGCCAGGAAACGTAACTGCCACAATTTGGAACTAGCACATCTGTGTGACAAGATAGTAAAAGCTGAGACACCTGGCCTAAAACATGTTCAGGTAGCAGAATTCCAGACCTTATGAAGTTTGTTTCTGTGTGGCCATGGAACGGGCTGCTGACTTGTCCAGGGTGTCTTCTGCCTCTTGCTTGGTGACTGTTGGCACCTGGTCCCCTTGCTCTCTGCAAGGAAAAATTGCTTCAAAAGGGTGCCAAAAAGGTATTTTTTTAATGTTTTTTTTTTTTTTTTACATTCAGAAAACTGCTCTTTGAGCCTTTATGTAACATACAAGAATTTGTTGGGGCTCAAAATGCCCCAGGAGCCATGTGATTAACCCGATTCAACCCTCCAAGGCACACTCAGCCAAGACATGAATATTAAATGAGCTGCAAGCAGATATTCTACCCCAATAACTCTATGACACTGCCTGCTAGAAACTTGGTTCACAGCAGTGTACAGTATCCGGATAAGGCAACAGGCAAGATATGTATCTATCTGGCTTTCATTTAAAGACTAGATATTCCAAGTACATTTTGGAATGTTACACTAGGGCTGCAACAAACGATTATTTGGATAATCGATGAATCGGATGTGGTCTCGACACGATTAATCGATTAATCTTTTGGAAGAGTTGTGCGACACAACGAATCGATGACGCAATTCGTTGCCAACACTTTTAGTAATCATTTTTCATGGAATTTCTCTATTCGTTGTTGCAGCCCTATGTTACACCGTTACATCCATTATCTGAACCCGCTTGTCCATGTAGGGTCACGGGGGTCTGATGCCTATCTCAAGCAGTCAGTGGGCAAACAGGAAAAGTACACCCTGGAGAGGTTGCTAGTCCATCGCAGGGCAACACAGAGACACACAGGACAAACAACCAAGTACACATATAGTCACACCTTAGGATAATATAGGCAAACCAATTACCAGACTGTGGGAGGAAGCCAGAGCAGCTGGAGAGAACCCATGAATGCAGATGGAGAACATGCAAACTCCATACAGAAACACTCCAGGCCAGAATGTGAACCCAGGACATTCTTGCTGCAAAGCAACAGCGCTAACCACTGAACAGTGCAGCCCGGAGTGTTACATTTGTACCTCAACATCATTGTTTTGTTTTTTTACTCTCCTCTGACAAGGGCGTTAGCACTAGCTGGGGCTTGCATTAGCAGTAGCTGTGGCTAGCATTGTTCTGTAATTTGCCTTACCACCATCAGAGTTTAGAAAGTGTTGGCCATTTATATTGATACACCTTAATAAAATGAGAAAGGTTGGAGATATTAACGTCCTGTTTGTGGCACATTAGTATATGTGAGGGGCAAACTTTTCCAGATGGGTGGTGACTATGGTGGCCTTTTTGAAGTCGGCCATCTTGGATCTAACGTTTACTTTTTCAATAGGAAGAGGGTCATGTGACACATCAAACTTATTGGTAATTTCACAAGAAAAACAATGGTGTGCTTTGTTCGAATGAAACTTTATTCTTCCATGAGTTATTCACAAGTTTCTCTTTGTTCACAGTCATTGACATGTCGAAGAGGTTAACACGTGAGGAGCAGATCAAAATTGTGTTGATATCTGGTGAACGCAGTAACTGGGTCGTTGCAGCAGATTTCAATGCAAGGCACCATACGAGACCACCCATCTCCCATGCTACAGTTAGCAAACTGCTTGCTAAGTTTTGTGAAACTGGTTCAGTATTGGATTTGCCAAAATGTGGATACATGAAAACTGTCACTAATGAAGAAACATCAGTGGCTGTCCTAGCTTCATTCAGCAAGAGCCCACAGCATAGCACTCGCTGCAGGTCACTGGAGAGTGGCATTAGTCGAACATTCCTTCAGCGGATATTAGCGACTCACAAATGGCACCCTTACAAACTTCAGCTACTGCAGCATCTCATGACCCAGATTGGCGCACAAATTTTGCAGAATGGGCAAAACAAAAATTGGAACAGGACCCTCAGTTAACTCAGAAGATTTTGTTCAGTGATGAGGCAAACTTTTATTTGAATGGTGAAGTTAACAAACAAGATCACCACTGTGGTCTGACACTAACCCACATTGGATAGATCCCTCCAAGACTGTTGGAACAAAAACAGTGATGGTATGGTGTGGTATATGAGGTACAAAGATATTGGGACCATTATTCATCAATGGAAACCTCAAGGCCACTGGATATTTGAAATTGTTGCATGATGATGTGTTTCCCTCTTTATGCACTGAAGCTGGCACATTCTCTGAGTTTTTCCAGCAAGATGGTGCACCACCACATTATGGGTGTCAGGTCTGAGCATTCCTAGATGAACAGTTTCCTGGAAAGTGGATTGGTCATCGTGGGACATTTGAATGGCCCCCAAGGTCTCCCGATCTGACCCCCTTAGACGTTTATCTTTGGGGTCATCTGAGGGCAAATGTCTATGGTGTGAAGGTACGAAATGTGCAGCATCTGAAACTACAGATACTGGAAGCCTGAGCTGGCATTTCTCCTGTGTGAAGAGTGGGAGAAGAGGGTTTTATTGACAATCCAACACAGTGGGCAGCACATTAAACACATTTTATAAGTGCCCAGAAACTTGTAAATAACTCATGAAAGAATTAAGATATGTTAAACCAAGCACGCCATTATGTTTCTTGTGAAATTACCAAAGAGTTTGATGTGTCACATGACCCTCTTCCAGTTGAAAAAACAAAAGTTGGATCTAAGATGGCTGACTTCTAAATGGCCACCATGGTCATCACCCCTCTTGAAAAGTTTGCCCCCTCGCATATACTAATGTGCCACAAACAGGAAGTTAATATCACCAACCATTCCCATGTTATTAAGGTGTTTCCATATAAATGGTCCAGCCTGTGCTGTCATGTTTTGAGGATGGTTTGGACCCAAAAATGCAGATACCCAGGATGACACGAGGCAGGAGTTGATATGTAAAGTAAAAATCATTTTATTGTAGGGAGAACAAAAATAAATCCAAATGGCAGCGAGCCAAAAATCCAAAAGTCCAGAAGAAACAAAAGCTCACCTAGAGCACAAAACTGGGGCGAGGCACAAAGCTCACACAGAGCATTAGAACACGCTGACATACAAACAACAATGGACCGACAAGACACTGAGACAAGACAGGGCTTAAATACACTGGGGCATAATGGGAGGATGATGAGCTGCAGGTGTGAGGAGAGAGAACCAGGTGAAAGTGATAACTAATCGGAGGAGGAGCAGGAGAGGACACCAGAACTAACTGGGAAGGACACACACACACACACACACCTAGCTGGAGGAGGACATGAACACACACACACACACACACACACACACACACACACACACACACACACCTAGCTGGAGGAGGACATAAACACACACACACACACACACACACACACACACACACACACACACACACACACACCTAGCTGGAGGAGGACATAAACACACACACACACACACACACACACACACACACACACACACACACACATACACATACACTCACATACACAGAGCTGGGGACAAGAGGCTGGAGCTGACCTGGGAGGAATGATTAAAAAGGGTAACAACATAAGACACTTAACTGAGACGCAGACAAAAGACACATGAGGGTGCTATGAGACACAGAAGGGAATCTAGAGAGGGATGGAGAAACATCAGGAGACACATGAAGGAAGACACAGACACAGACCATGACATGTGCATTACCAATGTAGAAGTGGGCTGAGACCAGTGATGGGAATAACGCAGTTTAAAATAATGGTTTTACTAACGGCGTTATTTTTTTGGGTAACGGAATAATCTAATTAATTACTTTTCCCACTGTTGCAACACCGTTACCGTTACTGGGGACGGAAGGTTGTGCATTACTATGTGCTTGTCGAACGTTGAGCAACAGTGTGAGGCTTTCTGACCGCCTCACTTCAGCTGCAGCCAGAGAGAGAGAGGTGTCGGTAATGCACTTACAAAGATGATGATGATTGGCCGAGTGGGCGGAGACCCTCACTTTCTCAGTCACTGCATGCTATTGACACAACAGAGCAGTGATAGGAATAATGCCGTTTAAAATAACCGCGTTACTGAAAAAAAACATTTTTTTCAGTAACGAGCAATCTAATTACATACCGTCTTCGTTTACCAAAACGTCGTTTCTGTTACTGATAAGAAAAAGTGTGCGTTAAGCAGTGTGGTGTGTTGAAGCTGTCGTCAGCTGATCAGGAGCTTAAGAGGCAGATGTTTTCATCCAAGCGCATCACGGCCCGTGAAGAACGAGGAAGACGTGATGAATAGTCTACACCCTTCTTAGCGTGACAGCGGGACATCCCGAAGGTCCGCTGACCTGTTCAACGCTCAGACGTCCTGATCTTCTACCTTCCTAGATCATCCAGCTGTAACCTGTTTCTGATCATGTCTTTAGTCCCGCTGTAACATGGCGTCTGAGACTGATGCATCAGTCTCAGACGTCATGGAGCTCAGGTGTTATTAGAACTACCTGTGTGTGTTTACCACCCAGCTTCAGCTCTTCTGTGGTTGGGTCTGACCCAAGTTAGTACAGTTAAGTCCTCCATCAGATTTATGCCTCTTCTACCGTCATTTTAAAGGAATTTTATTTATTTATTTAACCTTTGCTAGATTACCAGCAACAGAAATGCTGCTAAAAACACACAATTATGTGAAGCTGGAAAAATTAAAATACTGTGTAAAATTACATTTATTTCTGTAATTTAACTGGACTGAGAGACCATTTAAAGGCTCAGGAACACCAGGTGTTTGTATTTGCAATTTAAATATCACACAGTGACATTTTAATAGTCTATATTAGTATAATGTTCCTGGTAGTTGTTCCTCCAGTTAAGTGCTTATTAATTTAAATTGTTCAGGTTTATAAAAAAATTTGGACATACATTTAATTATGTTCCAGTCATTAGTCATTTATATTTTACTATTGTAGTAATTTATAGTAAATTAAGTATGTTTAATTAACCAATTTTTCTTGCATTCTTTAATGAAAAAGTAACTATGTAGTTATTTTTCTTGGTAATTAGTTACTTTTATAATCTCGTAACTCTGTAAGTAACGGAGTTACTTTTTTGACAAAGTAATTAGTAACTATAACTAATTACTTTTTAAAAGTAACTTTCCCAACAGTGGTTGAGACATGCAAATGAAAGGATGTGTGTTCTACCATTTGACATGTTAAAGGGACACTAAACAGTTTTGGCTTGCTTCAACACCCGTTTGTGTGGATGGAAGGATGGATTGATATTGCCAGACCAAATGCTAAACATTTGTTTTACCCTCTAAGGGTGCTCAAACGAATGGAGACACAAAAAATTCCAAATCACTGCTTGTGCTAAAGCCTGACCTCTTACTTTAGCAGTTTGATCTTGGCATGAGCCAGTCATGTGACAGTCAGTGTCTGTCATCAAGGAAGAAATAGATAATCCCTCATTTTTCCCGTGTTGTTTCTTTTTAATTTAAAAGTTTTGTAAAAAACACTAATTTCACCCTGCTTTTTAGCAGATGCAGATACACACACACACACACACACACACACACACACACACACACACACACACACACACACACACACTATCTACAATTGTGATCGTGAATTGAGAGGAAGTGGAGAAACAAGGGAGATGTGCATCACCAAATTGCCAGATTGATTAACTTGTCTGTCAAGCTCCTCACGTTGACAATAAAGTCTCTACCTCAGGGAGCTCAATGAGAGATGACATGTCTGAGACCCCCAGGCTCACACGCTTTCAAGATACACACACACATACTCTCTGCCTCCCTCCTTAACTCACATGTACACACTAACACATGCTGACACAAACACCAGCTTACCCTCCCGCTCCCACAGCTTTCAGCCTCCCTCTACTAACACAGAACACCTTTCAGCGTGAGTCCATGCATGTCCTCAAGGCTGCAGCTAACTCCACCTTTCTCTTTCACACACACACACACACACACACACACACACACACACACACACACACACACACACACACACACACATACACACACACACACACACACACACACACACACACACACACACACACACACACACACACACACACACACACACAGACTCATAAACATCCATCATTTCACTCCCCAGGGGTCTTTTAGACTCTCCTATCTACACTGGGCTCCACTTTATGAACCAGTAACCTACATAATTGAAATGGAAACTCTGGGGCGTGTTTGGTCGGGTAATACCTTTAAGATCATTATGTGCATTGTCAATTGGCTTGACCCAGCTGTGGAGTGGTTGACACAAAGAGGGTCTCGATTCAAACCCCCACCCATCCTCTGTGGGGTCAGAAGTGTTAATGAATGATTATTTCTCACTTTGTAACACAACAGGATCCTGACTCAAAGGGCACACCCATACTACTTCTATCTGAGCATCCTTGGAGGTATAAATTGCTGTGATATATTTAATTTTAAAACAGACAATAGTACTTTACTTAGTAAAATCGTTCTATTTACTGCGAGGGAGAATTTACAAACATCAGGATCACATATAAAATTATGAATAATTAAATAGAAAAAAATGACGTAAAAATCCTGCATTTAGTCAGAGCTTGCATTTCAAGCAAGGCGGAACCTTTGCCATTGCATGATTTCCTGATAGACCAAATATCACTGACACAGTGCTGAGTGCCAAGCAGGGAGGCATTGGGTCCCATTTCTTCAAAATCTTTGGTATGACCCGGCCATGATTTCAACCCCAATTTCCCAGTCCCAGGGCAGACACTCTACCATAAGGCCACTGAGCTGGTGAAGTGGAGCAAACTACTTGCAAAGAGACCCATCCAGGGGAGAGCAAAGCACATCTAGGCTAGCAGAAGCTAACTGTTATCATTAGTAACTCAACCATAGAGCAGAACTCCTTCAGGTTAGTGTTAATTGTGAAGAAAAACATAAAATGTTGCTCAGAGGGGATCTTGCCGGGGAAGTAATTCAATGTAGGACCACCCCTGGGCGAGAAGTTAGAATATGAGCAAATAAAGCCTGCCGCACACGAGAGCAATCTGCTGAGGAAACGGCCTCGAATGATCGTTTGCTCAGCACATTGCTTGCTGTGTGCCCCTGATTTTCACTGAGTTTTCTACCTCACGAGACGCTGAGCCGAATATCTGACCAGTTAGATATTGTCTGCCTCACGAGGGGTAGAAACTTGCCATGTGCACACTACTGAGCTGCTGGCTGAGCTGAAATATTCTAGTGGCCAATATAAGTGCGTTCTCTGCTCACATGACCCCAAATTGTGTTCAGATGCAGCCCCCTGTCCTGTCTGCGTGTCTGAAAAATAAACAAAACGGTACCTTACGGATCGATGGGCCCACTGTTTCCACTACCCTCTCGAAGGAGACGGGCGACAGTACTTTCGGAAGGATTCTGGGTCTTCCAGGTGCATCTCGGAGTAACTCCTGGCCCTTCTTTCCAACCACCGTACACATACTTTCCTAACCTTAAAGTGCCGGTGGCGGAGGCGCTTCATCGACAAAAAAAGTAGAGGCATTTCCTCCGTTTACAGCTCTGTCTCCGTTTTATTTTCTGACATGCAGACAGGTGGCTGCCATCTTGGAATCATGTGATCAGAGAAAACGCTTAGACTGGCCGCTAGAGTTCAGCTCAGCCAGCAGCTCAGTAGTGCACACACGGCGAGTTTTTACCCCCTGTGAGGCGTAAAATATCTAACTGTTCACATATTCACCTCAGCGTCTCGTGAGGCGGAAAACTCAGTGAAAATCAGGCGCACACAGCAAGGTATCTGCTGAGCAAACGGTCATTCGAGGCCGTTTGCTCAGCAGATTGCTCTCGTGTGTGGCAGGCTTAAGACTCCAAAACCTGCTCCTCTGATGTGGGCTAGCTACTTTTCCTTTCCTTTCCTGAAACAGGAGCAAGATATATTTTTCCACCACAAAGACTGGCACACTAGAGACCACTGCAAATATATTGAAAAAGCAAGTGAACTTGGTCTTTGAAAGAAAATATATTTAACCCTCTGGAGGCAGGTGTTGCAGATTTGCAACATTAAAACCTACCTACCTGGTTACTCCACATATGTGTTTCATGAGCATTTTTTAACTCAGAGGTACCCCTGAAGGACTTAGTTGTTCGTCCTTTTATCAAAACTTATTTTGAGCCTGAGAGGGTTAAAACAAACATTTTCTGATAGTCTAATGTGTAAATAAAAAAGCCCATGTTAAAATATTCTATAATCAGACCTTATTTGTCATTCATTGTTTCAAATTTAATGAACTGTCCAGGGCAAAAATGATTAATTAAATGATTTTAGGTCCTAATTGTTATAGAGTTGGTTCATTGACCATTAGAGTTTCAGTAATCACTCAGCCATTACAATACAATAAAAGGCTGCCTGTAAAAGTGCCAGCAACCCCAGAATGGTAACTTACAATGGGAAGTGATGAAGACTATATAGAAAAATGCATGCTATCATTTTTCCAAACCAGCAGTACCATAAGTGTTACTGAGCTTGATGACAGTAAGTAAGGTACAGAGAGGGAGACAGAGAGAGAGAGACTGACCTCAGGCTATTGTTTTTCAGAACACCCGTTTGAAGCTGGAGCAAAACTTCCTGCTCAGGTTCCTAAATGAACCATTTGTTTATGTCCTCTTGGTCAGTAAATCACTTAACGCATCAAAGAGTTCTACTCTGTCCAATTCTGTACAACAATAGGGGTCCATGCCAATGTAAATACATGACAAGGATACAGAGCAAGAAATGTCTTCCTTTCCTGAGGTGATGACAATTGTTCTAAGATTTATGCGACGCTGGCATTATGAGGAGGGAGCGCTGGTTATCACGAAACTAAGATCCTGTTGGGTCAAGTACATCAGAGGAGAAGAAATGTAATGTTTAATCACGAGTGATGTTTTTAGTTTGTTATTGTATTTTCTCAACCTCATGATGAACTATTTTTCTAAACAAAGGGAAATACATTTTAAACACTAACTGTCTTATTCTGGACTCAGGCTCAGCTTTAAAAACACAATTCAAAATAAATTTCTGGTGCTCTACAAAGAGATGTATCCATTCTTCTTTTTTTATTATCAGAACAAACAGATGATTAAGTTATTCAAAGGACAATAAGAGATTGTGCCTCCCTGTGGAGCAGCGCTAAGTCTAACTGGTGGAATAGCTAACTCATTTATGCCCATTTCTCACTTCAAGGCGTCACGCAAGCTAAACACCTCACTGACGTCAGGAAGGGATTTACTCGCCTCCTGCTAATAGTCTTTCACAGTGGCCGGGTCCCTGGTGTCTTGTAGGTCTAAAAGCCATGCGAACAGGAAACTGCAGAAGTAGACTACCAACTACTGACCCGCTTTACACGAAAAGCTCTGGAAGACTGTAGTGTGCTGGGACTCAAGGCCAACAATGTGCCCACAGCCCATGTTCACATCCTCTGTGGAAGCACTGCCTTTCCCCATTCTCCTGCTATATTTCAGAGCGGAAAAGGCATCAGTTTTACAAGACCCCACTGACCACTGTTGGGCAGTTGACTAAGAAGATATAATCTTGGCTAAATCACTCAAATTTAACTGTATTCTTCCATAGATATATAAGTACTCTGTGGTGAATAGACTGAAATGATTCAAAGAGATTTTTTAAGCTAATTTCAAAGTTTCAAATAAATTATCATCTGTACCAAAGACATCATCATTAAAGAAATTATTTCTTTGTGAGTTTTTGTGGAAATAAAGACAATACATAAAATAAGAGAAATAAGTAAAAAAAATAATAAAAAACAGGCAAAATCAATGTTTAATCAAACTAAACAATGGGAATAAAAACAGTAGACTTAATGAAAGGGTATCAGACAGCAGCAAGTTCTTTTTCGCTCTCTTTTGTTTTATAGTAAGAGAGGAAAAAGTAGCAGGACATTGCAAAGGGTAAAATAGTTCAGAACAACTAAATTAACCTCCTGAGACCTGAATTTGTATTTGGTGTGCTTAAAAAAACACTTCTAGCAGTTACAGATTGTTCAACTCATAAATGTGAGCCAAAAATATTTTTAATAAAAGTGTATATACAAAATTTTGACAAACTTCTAAAAAAAGGAAAGAAAAAAATGTTTAAACTTAAAGTCAATATCAAGTGTCTGTGGTGTCCCTTGCTGCATCAAGCTGTGCCGCTAAATATAGGATATGGGGTTTTATTTTTACCAGGAGCCACTTTTGGGACACATCAATTTTTGCAGTTAACATGGGGCTAGACAGGAAATCATGTACGGTTTCAATCTAAAACCTCCAGAAATAAAAAATAAAATAAAAAAGACTATTGCAGTGATGCAATTTTGTATCTTTGTAGATTACGTCATTACATGTGACCTAACGGCTCATCTACTCCCTGCATCGTTCCAGAAGTGCAACAGTGTTTCATGGATTTAACTCTGGCAGTAGAGAGGAACAACATCATATATGGCATCAAACATAACAAATGTGATTTCCTTCTTTTTGGTTTCATTCATTAAACAAACTGTGACCTCTGAAGTCCTGACGAAATTTATGATCTCGCGAGTCATGCGAGAGAGATGGTGGAAGCCTTGAGGAATTTTGTGATTCCAGTTAGGATCATGGTCTAGGCGTTCTAAGGATGAGACTCTCCTGGTGTGTACTGGTAAGTATACTAGTAAACCATTCTGCGCCGGTGATGCTTCCAGTGAGAAGTAGGGGCAAGCGTAGAATATTATTGTGCAAGACGTCAATGTCACATATGTGGACACAGGGTCATTGAAGGTTAAGTCAAGCCCAGATTCAAATATACAAACAGCAGAATGAGGTATGAGTAGTAGAATCACTATAAGTGTGAACTGTTACACCATCATGTTAGAATGCAGACAACAGGATTGACTGACACAAAACCAACACAAAGCTTTTTTCATGTTAAAATATTTCAGTGTTTTACCAAATGTGTCCCAAACTAATGAAATGTCGCTTCAAAGTCATTTGCAGTTGTAACCATGTGGTACACCAAGGTGTCTCAGAGACTTTGTCACTTTTAATATGAGAAAAACAACTTTACAACCATTCAAAAGGACAGGGCAGTCCATAACAGTCATCTTAAACCACACGTGAGTTGTTAAATGTCCATCTAAGTCAAAAAGATTCTCATTTATTGTTTTTTTTAATTCTCAACTGTTTGGTGCTGCAAGCTAGCCAAAAATACAACTACGATGATCCAAGATATTTAAATTTTAAAATAAAAAATTTTATATAATATCACAATAAGTCTGACTTATTTATACCTCATTAATATGCATTAATATTTTCTAAAAAAGACAGAAGTTACTGCATAACGTTTAGATTAGACTTTCTGGTAAGCCCAAAGTTATGAAAGAGGTTTTGTTTTAAAACATCTTTATTTTTTCATCAGTTTTGTGGGAATAATCAACCAACATCTTGCTTTAAAAGAACCTGCATAAAGAAATCCATGGCTGGAATAGTTTAAATTAGTGATGCACCGATATGACATTTTTGGGCCAATACCGATATCGGATATTAAGATCACTATTAGGGCTGATAATCTATATTTGCCGATACTGATATACTGACATTAATGCTTCTAAAATCAGCCGAAACAGGCAAACAAATGGAGACAAGATGGGAAAAACATATTGTTTGTTAATATCGGCCCGGTTTTATTTATCGGACTGATACTGAAATGTTAAAAAAATGACTAACATCGGCTGATACCGATATTGATGACTATATATTGGCCATCCCTATAGTTTAAATGCAATAAAACCCGTTTTAATGAGTCTGACAATTTGTGAAAAACGACTCAAGCCTATAACTCCATCAAAGCTAATTTCACATCAGCATTTGACAATCTAATCATCTTTTTAGTCACAGCCTCTTCTTCCATTTATAAAGATCAGAAAATACACAATAAATGAGATAATTTCTCACTGAACCTCCTTCGTTTTCATCCTAACATTCACACTGTTATTGCTTGTGCATTAATAAGTGCGGGCAATGACGTTATCCTCGATTGGCTTGTATTTCAGGCCAATTCGCTGGGGCATTCAAGCGAATCAACAACCCCCAGCCCACCCTCAACCAGCCCCATGGCAACTAATGAAAAAGACATCAGCAGGCGTTGAGAAGGTCGCCCATCCCGTTTGTTATGACCTCACTGTGTGTCTGTTCTCCCTCTGACAGATTTTGATGCATCAGGGGTGGCTGGTTTCCTAGCCAGGCTGTGGACGGGCAGTACACACCTTTTTTATAATTGCGTCACTTATAATAATAATAATAATAATACATTTTATTTCAAAGCGCCTTTCAGGACACCCAAGGTCACTTTACACAAAACACGTAATAAAATACAATAAAACAATAATAAAACCCAAAGAAGAAAAAACAGAGAGAAACATTTCAATAAAATCAGAGGTTGTAGGCAGATTTAAACATATGTGTTTTGAGTTTTGATTGGAAAAGGGTAAAACTGTCGATGTTCCTGATGTCTGGGGGAAGTGAGTTCCAGAGTCGAGGAGCAGAGCGGCTGAAAGCTCTGCTCCCCATGGTAGCGAGACGGGCAGAAGGAACCGCAAGATGGATGGAAGAAGAAGATCTGAGTGAACGGGAGGGGGTGTGAATACTTATAAGGTCTGAGATATATGGAGGAGAGAGGTTGTGGATTGCTTTGAAGGTATGGAGGAGAATTTTGAAGATGGGCCTGAATTTAACTGGGAGCCAGTGGAGCTGCTGGAGAACCGGCGTGATGTGGTGAAAGGAAGGGGTTCTGGTGATAATACGGGCTGCTGAATTCTGGACCAGTTGCAGTTTATGAAGGAGTTTGTTGGGGAGACCATAAAGAAGTGAATTGCAATAGTCGAGACGGGAGGTGACGAGGCTGTGGACGAGAATGGCGGCAGTGTGAGGGGTCAGTGAGGGACGAAGACGGTTTATGGAACGTAGATGGAAGTATGCTGACCGAATTAAGTTATTAATGTGAGCCTGAAAAGAAAGGGAGCTGTCGAGAATGACACCCAGACTCTTGACATGAGGTGAGGGGGAGACTGTGGCACTGTCAATAGTTAAAGAAAAGCTGTCAGATGTTGAGAGGGTGGAGTTAGTGCCAACTAGAAGAAGTTCAGTTTTATTGCCGTTGAGTTTGAGGAAATTAGAGGTGAACCATGATTTGATTTCAGAGAGGCAGAGTGTAAGGGAGGATGGTGGGAGAGTTGAGTTGGGCTTACTGGAAATGTAGAGCTGGGTGTCATCTGCAAAGCAGTGAAACTGGATATTGAATTTGCGGAAGATTTTGCCGATAGGGAGGAGATATACTATGAAGAGGAGGGGCCCCAGGACAGAGCCCTGGGGCACACCTGACTTGACTGGGGAGGGTTCTGAGGTAAAGGATTTTAACTGGATGAACTGAGTGCGGCCAGTAAGGTAAGATTGAAACCAGCGGAGGGGGGTGTGAGTGATGCCTAAGGAATAGAGTCTATTAAGGAGGATGGGATGAGAAATGGTGTCAAAGGCCGCACTCAGATCGAGGAGAATAAGAATAGAGATTAAACCAGAATCAGCAGCAATGAGTAGGTCGTTAGTGATCTTGATGAGAGCTGTTTCTGTGCTGTGGTGGGGACGGAAGCCAGACTGAAACTGTTCATAAAGGTTATTGCGGGTGAGATGTGAATGGAGCTGAGATGCAACAGTTTTCTCAAGGACTTTGGAAATGAAGGGAAGATGGGAAATGGGACGGAGGTTATTGAAATCATTGGGATCTAAACCAGGTTTTTTTAGAATAGGGCTGACTGAAGCGGATTTGAATAGGGATGGGACCGTACCAGAGGATAGTGAGGAATGAATAATGGCTGTTATAAAAGGGAGCAGAGAAGAAAGGCAGGATTTAACTAAAACAGTTGGAATAGGGTCCAGTTGACAGGTGGAAGGTTTGGATTTGGTGATGTAATCTAATATTTCTGAGGGATGGGGAAGTTCAAAGGAGGAGAACGGAATGGTGGGTTCAAATAAATCAGGAGAGGGAGGGGAGGAATGAGGTAAAGAGAGATGGATTCTATTGACCTTCTCATTAAAAAACTGAAGGAGAGAGTTACAGGTTTCTGAAGAGTAAAGATGGATGGGTAAGGAGTCGGGAGGCTGAAAAATGCTGTTCATGATGGAAAATAATGTTTTAGTGTTGCTGGAGTTGGACGAGATGAGACCGGAGTAATACTGAGATTTGGCATGGGAGATGGAGTCCTTGTAGAGAGAAATCTGAGCAGAATATAAGTCTTTATGGATGGTGAGACCGGTTTTCTTGTAGAGTCTTTCAAGCCTCCGGTTAGTAGCTTTCAAGGAGCGAAGGGCAGGGGTGAACCATGGAGCAGACCGAGTAAAATATACAGAGCGGGATTTGATGGGAGCAAATGAATTAAGGATAGAAACCAGACCGTTATTGTACTGAATGACAAGATCATCGGGAGTAGAGGACAAATTAGGGGTCAAGGTGGCAAAACTGGAGGACAGGGAGGCTAGATCAATGTCCTTAATATTACGAAAAGAAATGATACGTGGTGACTTGATGATGGAGAGACGGAGGGGAACAGAAAAGGAGATGAGGAAGTGGTCCGTGAAAGGGAGCGGGTCAGCTGTACAGTTGGAGGGGGTCAGGCCGGAGCAGCAGATTAAATCCAGGGTGTGACCTTTAATGTGAGTGGGAAAATTGGCATATTGATGAAAACTGAGGCTGTCCAAAGATGAGGAGAAGTCTTTGCTGAGGGGGAGGGCCATATTGTCCATATGAATATTAAAATCACCAAGTAAAATTACATTTGGGGAAAGGGCGGACAGATGGGATAAAAGAGCAGAGAGTTCATTTAAAAACTCAGGGCTGAACTTGGGGGGACGATAAACAGTGACAATTATTGTGGGGGTCGGGCCGGAGAGTTGACAGGCGAGGCATTCCAGAGTGGTGAGAGGAGGAAGGTTTACGGGAAGGACCTTCCAAGTCTCGCGATACAGTATCGCGAGACCACCGCCGCGGCCCGACCCACGGGGTTTGGAGAGGTAAACAAATCCGGGAGGAGTACAGTCATTGAGTTGTGAGAAATCGCTGGGTTGTTGCCATGTTTCGTTCAGACAAAGAAAGTCTAGCTTATGGTCACTGATGGTATCTTGGAGGAGATGTCCTTTACCAGAGAGGGAGCGAATGTTGAGAAGACCAAAATTAGCAGTGCGGAAGTCCCTGGCGACAGGAGCATTAGTCCGACTAGCCAGCCGGGCTAACACGCTGGAGTCGGCAGCTCGGCAGGTATTCCTGGGTAGCCGCCGGCTAGTCGTGGACCAGAAGGAGGGTATTCCTTTGGAGCCGTCGAGATGGAGGTTCCGCCGGGACCCCCGATGGATATACCGACGGCGAGGCTGGAAGGTGATGTCGGGGAAGAGGCACAGAGCTGGTGGTGGAGATCCGGAGTAGCGAAAGCGGAGGTTGAAGAGCTCCGCCGCCGAGTACTGGAGAAGGCCATCCACGGACAGAAGAATGAGCGACAGGATGATCCAGGCCAGTGAGATGCACAGAGAAATCCTGCTGGACCACATTATGGAGTGGAGCAGGGAGGTGGTGATGTGCAACCAGAACGCAAGCTGAGCAGGTAGGTGAAAATGAGTTTTCACCGACACAGGGATGTGACCAGGGTGAAAAAGAAGAAAAAAAAATACAAAAAGTTTGTTTGCCAGCGAGCAGCGGCAGCGAGACGCGCCAGCGTTCACTCAACCGGAACCGGAAGGAAGGGACTTCACTCTCATCCTCAGGCGACAACACTTCTCCTTAATGTTACTCTCCCCTGGTGGCTCCTCCTCATCCTCCTACCCACGTTATTGCATCTTAAAATCACAGTGTTGGATATTAGTCAAATCTGCTACTCCTAGAACTTTTCTTCTTTTTTTTTCAAAAAGTAAACTAACTAGTTACTACCCAACTATGCCAGTGGCTTTTTCTTTTTAAAGTTTTAGACTAAACTAAATTGAAATATTCAAGATCAGCTTCCCTTTCTCCTCCTTAGAGTAGGGATCATCCTATGTGTTGTTATGAACCATCTTTCCTAGCTTCCTGCAGTAACAGTAGGGAATTAAAGCCCTTTCAGGAACATGGCTGGAGGATACACGGTGAGACAGAGGGGGCACAGCACAAGGGAGGAGAGGAGAGAGCAGGAGGAATAAGAGCCTGCTCATCCCAGACTGGGAGTTCATCCATCATTGGAATCAGTGTGTGCTGTAATTACTGTGTCAAATAGATGGGATCATGCCTGGGAGGAATGTGTGTGCATGTGTGAGTGTGTGAATGCACTGGGATGTCTGCGTGTGTTTGAGCTAACGCCTTAATGTGGTGATGTGGCTGTGTGTGTCTTTGTGCATGCATGCATGCATGCATGCATGCGTGTGTGTGTGTGTGTGTGTGTGTGTGTGTGTGTGTGTGTGTGCTGTGATCTCCCGTGGACACCTTATCTTCATAATCAGCCCCCCACTTACACATACACACCAAACCATTCCGTCCTCCACTGTCATCTGTCTTCCATTGCGGGTGTTGTCAACTGGCACTGTCATGCATTGCCAACATCGGGCCATCAGGAGAAGAAGGCTTTCAGCAGCGAGGCCCTCTGAGGATTCAGGACGATGGAGCTACTTAAGGAATGCACAGAATAAATTATGGATAAAGCAGTTGGAACATAAAGAGAGCAGATATATAGTGGTGATTTGGCATGCTCATGGGTTTCCTTCACTTTGTTCACTAAATGCATCACCTTTCGCAGTAATGAAATCAGTTTGATTAATATGGTTTTAAAAGGATGGTTAGGTACTTGATTAGGATAATGAAGCCCGTTTAACAAGGATAAATTAGGCAACATCGGCTGAAAAACATAATGTGAACAATTGTAATAACCACAAATAGCACAGATGAAAGGTTTTTTGCTTCTTAAAAAATTGACTAATGTTTAAATGTATTTTAGCATGTTTCAGTCATGTTTTAGTCCTATTCAGCTTTCAATGCAGTTATGTTATTTAAAGACATTCAGATGAATTTTCCTCAGACTCATCATCAGTTAAGAGTCATTCCAAAACAAAAATTTCCAAACAGTGGGAAAGCAAAGGTGGGTAAGATTGTGCTGCGTGCACATCTTTCTTGTGCCTCCGTCCTGTCCTCTCGCTTGAGAAATTATTTGAAAAATGGGTAGCATGTCCGTAAGCCATATGGCTCTGAGAGAGTAGTGACGAGAAGAGCAGCGAAGCACGTAAAGAGGTGGAAATGGCGTTAGCTGCTTGACTGCTCAAGATTGGCAATCAAAGACCTGGTGAACCAGTCAGAGATGTAAGCAGCAGCGAGGACCATGAGTCAGGGTGCTTTATCTGTGACAAGTCCGCACTAATCAAGAAACAGTTGGGCCTGAAAAGTGCACAAACATTTAAACTTATTTATTCTCGGAAGTCAGTTTATAAACCAAGATTTATTCAGTTAAAAATGTACATCAACTACCTTTAGTGTGAATTAATTTGAGTATGATCATTTTCACTGGTGGGTAAAGAGAAGATGCCCACAATTAGAACTTATTAATTGGAAAATTTCAAATAGTTTTTGAAAGTTCAATTTATTACAATAAATTGTACTAATTCATAATGTTAAAATATGATTAGTGATGCATGATAAATTGGCGGGCTACACAGTGGTGCAGTGGTTAGCGCTGTGACCTTGCAGCTAGAAGGTCCTGGGTTAAAATCCTGACCTGGGGTCTTTCTGCATGGAGTTTGCATGTTCTCCCTGTCCGTGCGTGGGTTCTCTCCAGGTGCTACAGCATCTTCCTACAGTCCAAAAACATGACTGGCAGGTTCAATGTTCTCTAAATTTTCCTTAGGTGTGAGTGTGTGTGCTTGGTTGTTTGTCCTGTGTATCTCTGTGTTGTGGAATGGCAGTCCAAGGTGTACCCCACCCTGCGTGCCTGGACACTGCCGGTGATTGTCACTAGCCAACTTAAATGCGGCAATATATGAACTCATACATGTAGTTTTCATGATGAGGGGGTATGGATTAGAAACAAATTCTTCGTAGTGCCGGCTGCTTGCATGTGCTAAATTAAAATGACCACTTTCTTCGATTTCCATTTTTGACTTCCACCTGTTTCACTTTCTGCTAAAGCGCCCCCTGGCAGGTGAAGGAAAATCTTCAGTAAAGCCGCACCTCATTATAAGCCACATGGTTCAAAGCATGGGAAAGAAAGTAGTGGCTTATAGTCCGGAAAATACGGTAATTGCTTAGCCATGTGACAGTGATGGTAATCATGGTAAATGGTAAATGGCCTGTAATTGATATAGCGCCTTCTAGAGTCCTGGAACCCCCCAAGGCGCTTTACAACACAATCAGTCATTCACCCATTCACACACACATTCACACACTGGTAGGGATGAGCTACAATGTAGCCACAGCTGCCCTGGGGGACAGAGGCGGGTTTGCCGAGCACTGGCGCCACCGGTCCCTCCGACCACCACCAGCAGGCAACGTGGGTTAAGTGTCTTGCCCAAGGACACAACGACAGCGACAGACTGAGCGGGGCTTGAACCTGCAACCTTCCGATTGCGGGGCGAGCACTTAACTCCTGTGCCACCGTCGCCCCATCTTTAAATAACAGGTTCTCTAACTGTAATCATCTCAGAGATGTGTGTGGTGTGTGTATATAACTTAACATAATGTGAAAATATACACACGTAAATATGTGCACACACACACACACACACACACACATATGTATATATATATATATATATATATATATATATATATATATATATATATATATATATATATATATACATACATATATATATATATATATATATATATATATCAGAATCAACATTGTCTATGCAATACCAAACTACAAAATACTCCCACATACTCCCACAATGTGGGCCATTGATTACAGACAAGATTTGTTAATTTTCACACAAAAAAGTGATTTTCCTAGCTAATCCATCCAAGCCCATGTTGCAAAAATGAGTACACCCCGATTATAGTCTTAGGAGAAAAGCCACACTTAAGACTACACTATTCAAATTAACAAGCATTCAACTACAGGTGAGTTATGATAAGAGGTGTCCAGCAGACAGGTGACTAAAAAAGGGCATAACTTAACAAAGAAAAGCCCTTCTCATTTCATGCTGTCAGCAATGGCTCCACATGGAAGAGAAATGTAGCAAAATCTGAGAAAGGAAATAATTTATTTTCACTAATAAGGTGAGGGCCACCAGAAGATCAGCAAAGCCTTACATATCAGCCAGAATACTGTAGCAAACGGATCCAGAAATTTAAGAAAGATGGAAGTGCAACCATCTTACAGACGTCCAGGCAGTCCACAGAAGTTAACATCTCAACAGGAGCATCTTCTGAAGAGAAGGGTTGAAGGAAATCATCATGCAAGTCCACAGCAGTTAGCTAAAGCAGTAGAAAGACAAACTGCAGTGACCGTTTCCTGTGACATCATACGGAGCACACTGCAGAGCAACAGCATGCATCAGTATCGTCCATGAAGGAAGCCTCTGCTAAAGCCCATGCAATAAAAAAAACACACCTAGGATTTGTTAGGGCAATATTAGTATTGGATATCAACCCAAAAGGTTTCATATTGGTGCATCCCTGATTATTATCATAAACGCATACCGAATAATCCAAACCACTTGTAATTTAAAGCCAAAACTTGGATCGTAAAACCATGCTTTACGTAAACTAAAACAGCCACACTGTTAACGTGCAAGGCATCGCTCCAGAATCCTAAACCAGATTTTTATGATGCTTTTAACAATAATGATATCAGTTCCTTCTTTATTTATTTTTAATCACAGCTCCAAGCATTACTGATTAACACAAACCTCTCATCTGGACTGCTGAGCCTTCGGTATCTCAACCCAACCTTCCCCTTTTCTTCACCACTGTTGTGCTGCTACTCTCAGGGGTTATTAGTGAAATGTAACATTTGGTGCCATATGCTTGCAGGTTGTTTGGGAATAATGATGTGGCCATTTCTTGACACGCTGTAGCTTACATTTTGCCATTTAATTACCACCTTGACATTGGAAAAGAAAGCAAACTGCAGATGCTGTGTTGGTAAAAAGCTTTCTGAGATGGAAGAGATGTGGGGGAGGTTTCAGGGAAGATGTAAAATTAAAAACTGTTAATTGTTTTAAGTTTGTTTAAAGAGCAAATCACATCAAAATCAACTTATTTTAGCTGATAACTAGTATAAATGAGTGTCTAATAGTGTTGTAGACAAGTGTAGTTATTATTTTTGCATTTTGATGCGTTTTCTTTGAAAATTCTAAATTCTGTCTACAAACGTCAGTCTAGCGCCATCTTCAGCTCAAAAGTATAGAACACGTTTATTTAGAGTCGGTTTTAGCCAATGGCTAACAAGAGCAGTGCTACGAATTTCAGAAAAGTACTACATAGCAGCTCTGTGGCTGTAGGTTATAAAAGCACCGCGGTCTCAACCAGCCTTGTAGCAGTCTGGACTCGTAAGTGAGTTGTGCGGTAGTTAGCATTAGCATTGTGTCAGAGTCGCAGCAAAACTTCTAGTATTAAAATTATTTAGTTCGAGTAGCTTGGCTGTTAGATTTTGTAGTTTAGTAATTTTTTTACATCAGACTCTTTCAACAACTTGATGAAGTTTGAACCGGTTATGCTGGTTTGAAGAGCTTTTCACAAATTAGTCCAAGCCGTTCCAGTAATTAGCAGGATCCCGCCAACTGCCGCTTCGGCCCAGTCTGAGGTGAATAAGCTAAATAATTGCTTTTAACAGCTTCTAAAGATTGTTCTCTAACTGTAATTTTGTAGCTATATATGCTATATTTATAATTACAAAGTAAGAGAGACGTGGACGTGGTTCACATAATTTAGACAATCAGTCCACACTGCCGCAGGCTCGAAGCGAGTGTTGTGTGTGTTATAATTTCACAGACTGGTTCGGGTTGAGTTTTTGTACCAGTTAGTAATATCAGTGCTGATGCAGAGCAGGAGGGACACTGACGAGCAGCTCCTCCTTCTGCTAAAAAGCTGACCCGGTTCTGAACTGGTGCTGAGTCAGGTTCTCATTAGAACATGTCTGATTCTGGACACTGAGTTAGCTCTGAGAGCAGTCAGATCACTCACCAGCCATGGTATAAAGCACATATATTAGACAGTTGTTTTGTATGAAGTAAATCTGTAGCTACGTGCAATAGTGGGAGAGATCGAACTCCCCCTTGGCGATTTATTATTATTATTTTTTTAAATATTTTTATTGAAAGAAGAAAACAACATTACTTGCAATTACCAAAATACAATTAACCTTTCTTCATTTTTTTCTAGGTAAATAACAACAATCAGACAAAACAACAACAACAGAAAAAAGGGGGGACAAGACAATTAGACAAAAAAAAAAAAAAAACCATACCACCCCCCTCCCCCGTCCCACACAGATCAACACAACCGTCAAACATATTACCGGAATATAACAACAACAGAAGTACAATTAAACAGGTAATACCTCTAAACTAGTAAAATAAGAGATAAAGGGTTGCCACTTATGAAAAAAACTGGCCGTGCACCCTCTCAGCGTATATTTAATTTTTTCAAGTTTTAAAAAAAACATGACATCTTTAAGCCACTGGGAAACAGTAGGACACTTAGCAGACTTCCAATGTAACAATATCAAACGTCTCACTAATAGGGATGTGAAGGCAATGATATCCTTTTGTGTAGAGTCCAGTATAAGTGAGCGGTCAGGAATCCCGAATACCGCAATCAGAGGACAAGGATGAAGAGTTACCCCAAGAACAGTTGACATAATAGCAAAATACCCTGTCCAGAAACGTTGTAACTCAGGACACAAAAAAAACATGTGGCTAAGGTGACAAGGAGAACCCTGGCATTTATCACATTTATTTTCCACTTCCGGATACAGTTCAGAAAGTCTAGACTTAGAGAAATGCACCCTATGAATGACCTTAAATTGGATAAGTCCAAGACGAGCGCAGGAGGTGGAAGATCGTACTCTTGCTATAGCCTGTTCCCAAGACTCCTCATGTATTCCAATTCCCAGTTCTCCTTCCCATATATCCCTAAGCTTAACCTTAGAGTGGTTACTAAGAGACAGAATAGCATCATAAAGTTTCGATATGGTTCCTCTGTGATGAGGAATAAAATTTAACATAGTTTCCCACCGCTGTTCTGGAGGTAAAAAGGGGAAATTCGGGAAACACTTGGCAACAAAATTTCGAATTTGAAAATAGCGAAACAAATGGGTAATAGGGAGATTATAACGAGAAGACAAATTGGGAAAACTATCGAAGACACCATCCACATATAAATGTTTAAACTGTCCTATACCCTTGTCACACCACACTGAGAATGTCGTGTCCAAAAGTGAAGGGGGAAACAAATGATTGTTGGTTAGAGGACCAGAAGAGGATGGCATTACAAAATTATTGTGTCGTCTAAACTGAAACCAGATTTTGAGTGTGTTAAGAACCACCGGATTATCAGTGTACAAAGAGGGTTTTACGGGTAGAGAGGAATAGAGCAAAGCTGGTAGAGAGGAGCCCTTACATGATAATAGCTCCAATTTACACCACGATGAACCAGAAGATTTTAGCCAGTAGCACAGTTTTTGAATGTGAGCGGCCCAGTAATAAGCTAGAAAATTAGGTAATGCAAGTCCTCCACTAAATCTGCATTGCTGCAGCAACGTTTTAGAAACCCTAGGCGGCTTCCCTCCCCAAATAAAAGAACCAATAATCTTGTCCAGTGAAGCAAAGAAATGTTTAGGCAAGAATAAGGGAATTGAGTGAAATAAAAGTAAAAATTTTGGTAGGATATTCATTTTAACAACATTAATCTTACCGATTAAAGAAAGCGGGAGATTACCCCATCTTTGAATATCAGATGTGATCCTAGATAAAAGAGGGGACAAATTTGCTGATTTAAGGCCAGATAGAGAGCGAGTCACGTTAACCCCTAAGTACTTAAACCCAGAGGGACTAAGACGAAAGGGTAGAACGTACTGTTGGAGTTGACGTGCTGCCGTATTAACAGGAAAACACTCACTTTTCCCTAAATTTAATGTATAACCTGAAAACGAGCTGAAGTTCTCCAGAATACTTAAAACAGCAGGAATGGAGCGAGCAGGGTCAGTCATATATAATAACAAGTCATCCGCATACAATGATACTTTATGTGTAATTCCATTACGGGGGATTCCCTTGAATCCAGAAGAAGATCTTAATGTAATGGACAGCGGCTCGATGGCAATGGCAAAGAGTAAAGGTGACAAAGGGCAACCTTGACGACAACCACGACCCAGCGCAAAATAATCAGAATAAACATCATTAGTATGAACACTGGCTTTAGGGGATGAATAAAGAAGCTGAATCCAAGAAGTGAATTTATCACCAAAACCAAATTTCTTCAAAACTGCAAACAAGTATTCCCACTCCACCCTATCGAAAGCCTTTTCAGCATCTAAAGAAATCACAAGTTCAGGAAGTTGAGATAGATGCTTTGAGTAAATAACGTTAAAGAGTGTACGGGTATTAAAAAATAATTGCCGTCCCTTTATAAAGCCATTCTGCTCTTCGGAGATAATTTGAGGAAGCACATCCTCAAGGCGAGACGCAATTACTTTAGCCAATATCTTTGCATCGGCATTAAGCAGAGATAATGGCCTGTAAGAATCACAGGAAGTTGGGTCCTTGTCATTTTTAAGAAGGAGCGCTATGGTGGCCTGCGTGAAAGTAGGAGGTAATGAACCTGATTCCAAGGACTCGTTAAACACAGACAAAAGCAAAGGTGCCAGTTTACCAATAAATGTTTTATAAAATTCAATAGGAAACCCATCCGGGCCTGGGGCTTTATTAGACTGCATAGCTGTAATAGCTTTTAATACTTCATCAGCAGATAGTGGGGAGTCCAATTGCCCGGCCTTCTGAGTACCGATAACCGGGTTTGAAAGAGTCTGAAGAAATTCATTCATTTTAGCTTTATCCGTGGGAAATTCTGACTTGTACAACAGAGAGTAAAATGCTTTAAAGGTAGAGTTAATTTCCAAAGGATCTGTAGTAATATTGTCGTAAGAGTTTTTAATACCAGGTATCACACATGAAGAGGCCTGACGTCGTAACTGATGCGCCAACAAGCGATTAGCCTTGTCACCGTATTCATAATATGAGCCACGACTGCGTAGTAATAAGTGCTCAGCCTCTTTGGTTGACATAAGATCAAATTCGGCTTGCAAATCAAGGCGCTGCTTGAGTAATTCTGGAGAAGGATTCAGTGCATAAATTTGATCAAAGTTACTAATTGCCACCGTAAGTTCTTCAAGCCTGGCATTAATCTTTTTATTAGTACATACAGAATAAGAAATAATTTGACCTCTCAAATAGCATTTAAGAGTCTCCCACAGCAGAGAATATGAAACAGAATCATCCCGATTAAACAACAAGAACTCGTCAATAGAGCTTGAAATAAATTCACAACATTCTTTATCAGCCAAAAGGAGAGAATTAAATCTCCAAAGAGGAGGGCTACGTTTATATGCAGAGAGTTGAACATCTAACAGCAGAGGAGAGTGGTCAGATATCACAATACCAGAATAGTCGGAGTTAGTAACACATGAATTGAGAGTTCTATCGATGAAAAAATAATCAATCCTGGAATAAGATTGGTGGACCTGGGAGAAAAACGAAAATTTTTTGATTGTAGGGTTGCGAAGTCTCCATGGGTCAACAAGGTCATTCTGTATCATAAAATCTGAAAATGTTTTAGACATAGATGATGGAGTCAAATTACGAGGACCAGAACGATCCAAGCTTGGAACAAAAACACAATTCAGATCACCACCAAAAATAAGCAAATGTGTATTCAGAAAGGGGATGTTACTTAGTAATTTATTAGCAAATTCAGTATCATCAAAATTCGGGGCATATACGTTTACCAACAAAACCTTTTTCTGCATTAGGGTGCCAGCAACAATTATGTATCTACCGTTCCCATCAGCGATAACATTGGTCGAAGAGAATTTAACTTTCTTATTGATGAGAATGGCCACTCCTCTAGCCTTTGAATTGAAATTTGAGTGAAAAACCTGACCTACCCAAGGACAATATAACCTATGTTGATCCTTAATACGGAGATGAGTCTCCTGTAAAAAGGCTATGTCAGAATTCAGACGTTTCAAGTGAGTGAAAACCTTAGATCTCTTAACAGGGTTACCCATACCTCTGATATTCCAACTAATAAACCTAAGAGGCGTACCTGACCCAGCAATGCTGGGGTCTATATTACCATTAACCATTCATAAAAAGGAGAAAAAAAAAAGACAAAACCAAGATGCAGGTGGCCATGAAGAGCCAAGTGGGACAGCCCCCCCCCCCCCCCCCCCCCCAACCCCCAACTGATCGTGATCGTTTGTCGCCTCCCGTGTGTCGAGCCCATAAGTCACGCCCATCTACTTCTGGATCACGGGCCCCCGGAAGAACAAAAAAATGAATGTAAGTCAATGGGGCTAAAAATGCTATTTTCTGATTCCATTTATGTGCCATGGATTTCACATATGTCCATGAATTTTAAAGACAAATTTTGACACCAAGAAAGCACTTATTTTTGGAGGGAAATGTTATTTTAGGTTTTGTGAGAAAATATGTCCAGGAAATGCGCTTCACCAAAGCGACGTCACCAAACCAGACACAGAGAAAAACAGAGGGGAAAATGGCTGTAAGTTCAGCAAACTTCAAATCCTTTTTCAGGAGGAAAGAACCAACATAAATCCGATCATGTGGTAAGTAGCAGCTACACTAGGGGAGAGGAGATTATGTGGTGACGATATGTGACGTGCCGATGTCTGATTTGTAGTCATACTTATTACCAACTTTTACAAGCTGATAAATCACAAAGTACATTACTGGTGTGGTCGAAACTAATGTGTTTTCATTTAAATTGCTGTACAACATATGTGCGATCCAGGGTGTAATGCAAAGCGGAATAGAAAATAGCTCTTTTAACTCTGTTGACTTGCATTCATTTTTTTGGTTCTTCCGGGGACCCATTAGCCAACCAGAAAGCGAGGAGACACAGGATGGCCTGCCAGGCTTAAAGACCCCAGAAAATGTATGGAAATGAGTATATACCCACTTTAAAGGTGCAGCATGTAAGAATATGGTGAAAAATTTACAGTGAGAAAATCCCTAAAGAGTCTAATGTTTCAGTCATTTTGGAAGGACGGTTATACTGAAACATATTTCATATCCAGCTGGCTGCTGTGGATTGTCAGTTTTTCTCCTTTCAAAACAAAGGAAGGAGGGACGTAACTATGTTTGCCATCAGTGAGTGTGGGGTTGTCGTGTCTCCTGCGAGCTAAAACTGCAGCACCGATAAATGTAATGTATCAATGGCTGGCAAAAAGCTCCAGAGCTGTTTGAAGTGGTTGCAGTAACCTAATTTTACCACAGGATATCATTTTTACTTTGTGTCTACATTTGAGGTAAAAACCGAAAGAAAAAAGACAGATAAAAATAATCAAAAAAGTTTCTTCAACAGGACAGCTTTGCTGAGGCTAAAACACAGGGTGAGGATCTTGGGCTTTCACAAAGGACTCGGGCAAGAGCTGCAACTTCTGCATGTTCAAAGAGGCTGGCCGAGGTAGTCTGGACACCCCCAGTCATTCCAGGATGTGTGGGATCATATCGCTAGGCTTGTCTGGGAACGCATTAGGGCCTTGCTGGAGGAGCTTGTGAAAATGGCTGGGTAGAGCATGGCGTGGACCTCCCTTTTAGGGCTGCCTCGCAACCCAAACATGGACAAGCAGACGATACGACAAATGATTATATTGTGTGTGTTATTAATATTTGATTTTTTTAACACTAGAATTACTGAGATTTTAATTTTCCAGTGAATAATACCTAAAACTACAGGCCTGTGCAAATGTGTGCAGGAATTCAGCTCCTTTGTCCTCCTGCTACTGTTGTGTTAACACACTGATTACCAGTGATCACAGCCACATTTGCACTTAGACTGCTAGCTCAAATCAGTAGCAAGACCCAAACCTGTGTGTGTGACATGGAAACCTTTACAAAAATCGTTTTTATCTATACAAAATATTTCACACAGACTGAAATTCAGAAACACACATTCACAAAATAATATTAAATTAGCCGGCATCTCATGTAATCTATTATACAGGATTTTCAAAATATTGTGTGTGTGTGTGTGTGTGTGTGTGTGTGTGTGTGTGTGTGTGTGTGTGTGTGTGTGTGTGTGTGTGTGTGTGTGTGTGTGTGTGTGTGTGTGTGTGTGTTACTGCATTTATAACAGCTAATAATGAAGCCAGGCGACCACAGTCCAAAAAGCCCAGGGGTTATTTATAGTGGCCAGCCGGCTGAGTGGCAGCCTTTTTTTAATCAGTGTACCACGATGAGAGGTAATTTAAAGACGCTGACAAGAATTAAATTGTGTTTTGATTTTCTCATTAGGCTAATCTCCAGTGAGGCTCGTTATTGTGTAATTTTCCTGCTTTGACACGACATCTTGTTTTGGGCGATGACAGCCTTATGTCGCTGTTTTGGGGACAGGAGCAAGAGTAGCCTCTGTGGGGTGGGAGGCTCCGCAGTGACAGCTCCAAGTAATTTGGTTGGCTGTTCCTTCTGGTACCAACCGCCCCTCTACCCCTTCTGTTCAATACACACATTCAAGAACACACCACTTCCAGCCACTGCTGATGGAAACATGCTTGACGTTCAGTAGCTGCAGGGGGTATTAAAGAGGTCCAGACGTGTGAGTGTTCAGTTGGCAAACAGTGTGCAAATGAATTTTTCAATGTCACTTTGTGGTTGAAGGTTCATCATTTTAGCAGTCAAGATAATGGTGTGCCTGTAGTGGGTGTAGGCTAATCTGTGTCGTATATAAGGGCTGCAACAATCTGTAAACAGTTTCATGTGAGTCATCAGCATTAATTATCATTCACAAAGTTAAAGATGGCTTTCGGTTTACCTATAGTGCTCCTTGTGCAGTTTTATTGGTCCTTTTTTGCCCTAAAATGAAAACAGCACCACTGATCTTATATATATATATATATATATATATATATATATATATATATATATATATATATATATATATACATATATGTATGCATGTATATATATATATATATATATATATATATATATATATATATATATACATATATGTATATATATATATATATATACATATATGTATGTATATATATATATATATATATATATATATATATATATATATATATATATATATATATATATTTACCCCTAACTCTGCATTTAGAAACTTAGATTTTATCATCTTTCAGCAAAGGTAAAGATGAAGACATTTCATCACAGGTACATGTAAAAATCTAATTCACACACTATTTAGATTAATTATACCTTTATTGTTTGAAGTTTTGATGATTATGTGTAAACAGATAACAAAAACCCAAATCTCAGTGTCACGTCTTCATCAGCTAAATACCCATTAAAGGTTTCCTGAGCCTCTAAATGATCTAACTCTGGGTCAGTGGGCTACGCAACCACGGGGACAACTACTGACAGGACAGACCCCGTCCACAAGGATAGGAAGCTGCAAAAGGTCACTGCTGAAGAAACTGCTAGGTCAGAGTGCTGCATCCAAGGATGTCCAAAGAAGAATGAATGAATGAATGAATGAATGAATGAATGAATGAATGGATGAACAAACGAACGAAGGAAGGAAGGAAGGAACGAACAAACGAACAAATGAACGAACGAACGAATGAACTTTTTGGTAGGAAAAGGTGCACCAGCAACAGAAGATTGACAAGATATTTCCATTTAGGAAAATGCAAAGCTTTTCCAGGAGTGAACTGAGGCTGGAGTGAGATCATCAACAGCCTCTATGCATGGACCAGTCACATTCCTGGAGTCAAGCTTCCAGGAACTAGAACATCTATTCAGTTTAATTCAGTTAATTTATATAACATCAAATCATGACAAGAGTCATCTTAAGGCACTTCACAAAGTACACATTCCAATATATACCATACCAGTTTATTTATAAAGTACCATTAAAAAGTAGCATGGCAGCTAGCCAAAGTGCTGTACGGAAAAGAGCCAAATGCTCAAGCATATCAGCAAAACAAAGTAAAAACATTCAATCAGGTCAAATACACAAAGACAAAGCATAAATAATCAAGGATTCAATTCCTACCATAAACTAACAGAATAAGAGAACAGGTAAAAGGTAACAGCATTATCCAAAGTAAAAAAAATATTGCAGGGAGTGAGATAAACCATTTGAAATGGCACAAAGAAAACCAACAAAGCTACAAGTTAGTGCAAGTGATCTGTTTCTGTTGTTTTTTCGGCTATGGGGGTTTTAACAGTAAATGGTGTACGCATACCTGCATGTGACTTTTATTTGGAAAGTTCCTGGATGTCTTACACTGCTTTTGTTTTTGACTTCCTGTCTTGTGCAATCAAAACCACAGTTGGAAAGTGGTCCTAAGTACTTTTTTCATATGAAAGCAAAGATTTTATTTCAGTTAGAAGCCAAGGTCTTGGAGTCTGGAGGAAGAGTGGAGAGGCACAGACCCCTGATGAATTAGGGTGTCATGTCATCTTGGTTTTGGTCCACTGTGTTTTCCAAAGTCAACGGTCACCGCAGACATCTACCAGGACAATTCAGAGCAATTCATGCTTCCTTAAATGATAGAAAGGATTTCATTTTTGATTTTCAGCAGGATTCTTGCATAACAAAGTATGAAAAATCTGCGTAAAGCGTGACACTCTTTGGACACACTATGATTAAAATATTGACAGGAGACCCTGCTTACTAACCCTCCAGGCTGTTTTTCATCCAGTCTTGGCAGAATTGTGGCAGAGGTGATAAATCACACCCTTTAGTATCTTGGATTCTTTTACTGCTGCAGGTTTCTTGTCGCCAGTCTTTAGCAAGCCAAATGTGAAAGCTGCAACCTCTCAGCTGGCCTCAACACCTGTTGTGGTGAATCTCTCTGCTTGTCAAGGTATTAGGCAGAGACGAGTCACAAGGATGACACCCAGAGCAAGATGTTCAGAAAAGGAGGCTGCTTAATCAACTTTGTTGGTCTTAAATTAGATCGCTCATCCCCACTTTGATTCAGTTACTTATGAGTTTTCTTAATAAACAGTAAAAATATATTTTTATCCAGTTTTTATTATACTTCTTCATCAGAAAGTTACATTTATAGAATTCTACTGAATTTACATAAAGCTAATTGGGGTGGTAGAAGCAACAAGCTGCATCACCATTAGGATATATTTGTTATTTTATATTTTCAGGTCTTTTAGAATCTCATTGGGGTTCATATTTCATTTTCAGTGCCTGATGAGAAAGCTGTCATGAGAAAAGTATCCTCCATATGGTTTTTGCACTTTGATGAGTCAAAGTCATAAGAAGAGGAACAGGCAGACGAGGTCACCACCATCAAAACGATTTATCAATCTGAACAATGGGGTGACTTCTCCAAACCGGTCCGTGTCACAGGAGCTGTCATCACGGCAGTGTTGGTTCCCACACCCTCAGCAAAGAGAACGACAAGAAAAATGACTCTTTTGACACATTTTACAGAAAAAAGTGGGCGAGATCTGCAGAAGTTCTTGAAGCATATCCTGTTTGGGTGAGGGAAGTAACACACTCTGACCTTTGTGGCCTCTCAGGGTTCCTGTCAAGGCATCTGTCAGGAAGGCATAGGTGGACTTGTCTTACTTTACGTGTGAATTACAGCAAATTCAGAAAAAATCTAATCAAACACCACTAAACTGAAGGAAGCACATCTTGAACATGTCCCATCTAATTATTCTTCTTCATGATTAATCCTCCAAAATAAATCATCAGCACAATGAGTTCCGGACATTTATAAAAGCATCAAGCTTCTGCAACCTCCATTTTGTCCACCTCACAGTTTCCAATGATCCCCCCCCCTTGGTCTAACATCTTCAATTTGCATAAAAATGAGGCTGCTTCTTGTGAGAGTGATGCAACATCTGTGCTGATCAGAATTAATTGAAATCTGTAACGTTGTGCAGCCCTGCTAATTTGCTGTGTTACTTGCAGCATATAAAGAAGCAGGATGCTATTTAGAGATGTCTTTTCACCACTGCTGATTGAGACACGAGCTAACTTGCTACTTTTCACATTTCCAGTCACAGTTAGCACAAAAAAACAAAAAAATAACCAACATGTCCGCTGTCTTTCGTCATCTTTGATCAAAGAATTAAAATTATACGAAAGTAGTTGTAAATATTGGTTTGAGTTTCTTCCTGCATTACTTGTGGGTTACAGTTCTGGTCATTTCCTTTGAAGACGTAAGCAGAATGTTCAAGTACATGTTATTTTTTCTTGTGCTTTCAGAAAGGACCCACTGGACCTTTTTTAATATGGGGAGTTTAGCTTCTCAGCCAAAAACCGTGATGAATTAAAAATGGAAAGTGTGAAGGTTTAAGGTCCAATTTGACTGACATTGATGATGATGATGATGATGATGATGATGATGATGATGATGACGACGATGACGATGATGATGATGATGATGATTTGCCTCATGGAAGAAAATCTGCAGATATTTACTTCTGCAGTTTCAGCAAAATATTTTATTGTGACCAGGTCATAATGAAGGTCAAACTTTTATCGTGTGTTGCATTCTGTGTGTTCATCTAAACATGACAGCTGGGTAATCCGTTAGGCTCTTTTACACTGGGTCAAAATGTTTGACTGAAAGGTACCTAAAAAAATCGCAAGCTCTCAGTGAACTCTGCGGTCAGTTCAGAACAGAGGAATTCAACCTTGGTCCTCGAGGGACACAGAGATGCATGTTTTAGCTGTTTTCGGTACCTCCTCTACAGTGCATGTCCTGAAGTTCTGCAGCAGTCTGTTAATCACCCAGTGATTCAAATCAGGTGTGTTGGAGCAGAGCGACGTCCACAACTTGTCGGGTGGTGGCTCGTAAGGCTCAGGAATGGCATCTCCTGATTTACAGTCTTCATAAACATGTCAGTTTTCAGACTGTAGGAAGAACCCAAAGGATCGGGTCAGAATTAAGTTCATCGGATAAATGAATGACAACATAAATGAGGCAGATTCTTCCTAAAAATGAAACATTTATATAAAATCACTTTCCTGTCTTAGTTTTAGTTATTTAATATTTTATGACTGATCGTTTCTAATCAAATTACCGCCCAGGCCACAAATACAACAGTTTACGATTTAAATTTGACAATTTAAAAACCTTCAAACCATGTGATTGTATTTAATGTTTTCACGTTTGAAGTCTGCTAACAGTTTGTTCTGTAAAGTTTGGACGTCATCGACATAATTTTTAACTGTTTCTATTGCAACCATCCTCATAATCTGCTGAATTAAACTAATGTAGGTGTGAACGAATGTGCCTTCAAATCAAAATGTTTTAAGTTGCAAATGAGAACATCTTTTTCAACATTTTTTATAAAATAATAATAATAATAATAATAGGTTGCTCAGTATACATTTACCAGTCAGTTTAATAAACGTGGGTATTTACATTTTAAAATTATGGGAAAGAAAATAATAAAAGGATTCATGATTTTCAGGGAGACTTGTGCTTTAATGGATGAAGGAACGTGCACTTACATGTGAAATAGACCAGATCAGAACTAATAAATATTAAAGATGTTTGATGATATTGGTCCACCGTTAATATCGGTCAATATTGGCATAAAAATATAATATTGGAAATGATTTGTAATGGTGCTAACTTTTTTAATGACCCGACTGAGACATACCATGAACATATTATACATGTCACTCTTTAGTTTCTTCTCTCACTCAAAATGTCAAAACATAACAGATATGAGGTTTCATTTGGAGACGTTAGTTTTGTTCGGTATAACTGCCCTACATTAAAATGAAGACGTTGCCATAATTTACACAGAGAATATTTGGAGATTAAGTACATGTATGATAGTAGTTATGTGATGTTGGTTGCAACTTGTTGGTTACCTAAAATATTTATTTATTTATTTTTATGAAGACGGACTATTGGTATTGATTTGTATTGGTTTAATCGAGCGCGACTATATTGGTATATCAGATGATAACGAAGAGAATATCAAACATCCCTAATAAAAATAGTTTGTTCTGCTGCCTCAGAACCATTTGACCCATCACAATAAACCACGCTTACTTCTAAAACAGAAATAAATTGAAAATACTTTGTTAAATAATCTAGTGCAGAAATCTACCTAGAAAACCAGAATGAGCACATTTATGGGATCAGAGCGATCATCAAAAACATTGCTGACAACATCAGAAGACTTTGTGAACACTACAGGGTTTAGTTTTTTGTTTTTGTTTATTTATTTATGTTTTTGTTTCATTCATGTGATGAGTTATTTGAATGATGATAAATGTTTGGGCATCTCCACCCAGTTTTCCTAAGCAGGTCATTAAACACCACGGGTCCTCTGATACTATTGGGTCAACAGGACAATTACAGTCATTCATTCCAGGTTAATGGGAGGAAAAATCCTGATGGATAAAGGAGTTTTAGGAGAATGTTGGGAGGAGGCCGCAACATCTAACAGGATCTGACTCTTAACCCACATATGCATTAGACGGGCGATGATCTGTAAAGCTCCGCTCTTCTGGGGTAGCCTGCGCTACAGAGGCTCTTTTACGCCTTGATCTATTGCCCCGCTTTAGCTCCGACGATCCATCACACAGAACTGGCAGTAACGAATGAGAATGATCTGCTGGAAAAACTCTCTCATTTGTCTCTGTCGAAGCCAGTGAACTAGAGGAGACGTTAATACAGGGAGACGGCCTGGGGAGGGGATATAATTATGTCTCGCCACTCTTCTGCTCACAGGCTGAATGTAGAAGGCACATTAGGATATAATAAAGCCAGGCCTCACTTCTCTTCCTCACACTTCTTTGCTCCTGCATGTCTTTTTTCTCCCTTTTTTTTCTATTTGTACCATTCTGCTTCTGTTTATGGATCTTCTGCCTTTTCCTCATCCACAAGCATTTCTGTCTCTTTAAAGGAACTGCAATGCTGACACTCTGGTGGACAGAAACATTTAAAAATTGAAGTGCACTTCCTAACCTAACCATGTAGCATGTATTCGCTACTGTGGTCCCCAGACTCTGGAACTCTCTCCCCCTGAGCCTGAGATCAGTGGACTCAGTGGTCTCCTTTAAAAAGCAGCTGAAGACTCACCTGTTTAAGCTGGCTTTAGAGTGACCTTCATCATCACCCTCTCCTTATTCTGCTCTTTCTACTTATTCCGCCTTTACCGGAATCCATTGATTTCCCTCGTTCCCACTCATTTTCTCTCTCCCTTTCCTTACATTTTTTCATCAAAATTATTTTTTTTCTCATTTTAAACATCTTTGAATCATTTTTAAAAATGTATACTTTAATTGTTTTTTGTTTGTTTCTGTGAAGCACCTCGGGATTTTTATCTTGAGAGGCGTTACATAAAAGATTGTTTCTTTCTTTCTTTCTTTCTTTCTTTCTTTTTAGAGGATGAGATGAGCTAAAGTAAGATGTGTGTGGAAAAACTCCCCCTGGAGTGTTACTAAATAAACAGATACATATTTTATCACACTAACTGAAGTACTACATTTAAAATATATATTTTATTGTCAAAAGAACAAACATTTTGCATAGACTGAATATTTGTTTTTTACATTTACATTTTCTCAACTTCAGGTCTTAGTATTGAGTAAATGCTGTAATACTCATTTGAAGATCAGCAGAAGATCAAATAAATGTTTTAAATTTTAGAAACACTTTACAAAATAAATAAATAAATAAAAAGACCAGAGAAGTAAATATAGATATAAATGAAGATCTTTACACAACCCACAATGCAATACAGACGGGTTTGCATTAAAAAATCATGACAAGAGTTTTCCACAGTAAACTGATACATGATTCAAACCTCTGACTACTGCTTTCAGATATTTATGTTGCTGTATGAGGAGGGAAACAAGCGCAGCAGACCAGCAGTCAACTGTCCTCCCTGTTTGGCCCAGAAGCCTGAATTGCATTTCTCTCTGGGTTCCAGTTTGAATGCAGAGATAAGTGCTGAGGCCAGGCAGGACTTGGATCCAAACCTGCAGGCTGAGCCAGAACTAGTACCTCCATCTGGGTTGGGTTGGAGTGGACAAATACGGGAATCCCCCAAAACCAACAAACAATGTTGATTCATGTATTTATTTATTGGCCATATAAATCCACAATACCCCCCCCCCCCCCCCCCAAAGCATTTTACTTAATAAGTAAATAATGCATTTATTTCACAGATGTTTACATGTTTAGCCAAATGTTGAAATTCAAGCCATTCCACTCATATTTTAAAAGCCCAGTGTGTTATTTTTTAATTAGTTTACTATTCCATTCTGTGTATCCCATTCATAAATGTGTTCTTATTGATTTATCTTTCCCACCAATGTCTGTTTTAAATATTCCTATTAGCTTGAAATTTTACATTTTTTTATAAACATGAGTCGCCTTCAAATACGGTACCTATTTAGGTGCAAAAAACATGTAATGCTCTGCATCTCTCTGTCATGGCTCGAGGTAAGTGTCTAACCCAAGACATGCAGAATCAGCACACGTAGTCCAAAGCAGTAAAGTAAAATGTCTTTATTATAAAAACGGGAACTGAAACCGCACAGGGAAGTCCTGTGGGATGAGCAATACGGCTCGAGTCTGAGGTGCTCAGGTTAATCAGGAGAGGAGGGGAAGCCGGTGAGGACGCTGGGCAGAGGATGAGAGATCCAGGAGGGGTGAGGTAGCAGAGGGAAAGCCAAACAGGAACGGCGGAGGAGGATGGGACGTGATGAGTATGTTCCAGAAAACGAAGACAGCTAGGGTGAGTAGATGATGAGATGCTCCTGAGCGAGACAAAAACAGGCGTAAGGGATAATCCAATTCCAAATCCAAAATACAATCCAAGGTCATAAATCCACTAGTCGAAGGCGAGTCAAAACACGAATTAACAAAATCAAAGTTCAGAGTCGAGTGGCTGGTGCTACCTAAACTGGTGCAATCATCCGGCAAAGTGATGTGTCTCCATCCTCCTTTTGAACCCGCGTCCCTGATTGGGAAATCTCCTGCAGCTGCCGCTCCCCCTGCTCCTCACCTGTGGAGAATTAGCTCAGAGTCTGGTGAGAGGAGAAGGTGTGACTCACCTCTGCCCAGGAACATGACACTCGTGTTCATACTTTGACATGTTGTAACCTGAAAGAACAGCAGAGGGCAGCAGTATGCCCTGGAAGCATGCAGTCTACCAACCAAGCTAAAAAGAAGAAGATAATAGAAACACAGCTGCTGTAGTTTGAGTAACAGACAGTGGAATCGAAAGACATGTCAGGACCTCATCACGCCCAACTCTCAGCAGCCAAGTGTGATGAACTCCCTGCCCACCGTTAGCTAAACAGCAGCCTCCCAACGGTTAAGTTAGGCACTAACTCACCTCAAGTCTCAGTCATCATTTCTTCCTACTACAGCTCCAGACATGGTCCCAACATTCCAGCGTCTTTCCTCAAGGTCCCTTCCAAAGTCCCTCAAGGCCCCTCCTAAGTATTTTCTCCTCTCGCCGCCCATTGTCTGTCACCCCCGACTCACGCCAGCCCTGCTTTGCATGTGAACCATGATAACTACCCAGATCCCAGCCATGCTATAGAACTTGCTTGCTTCCTTCTGGACTGGTAAATTAATCTAACAGTCATTATTGAACATTGGCAAATGATTATACGTTCAAGCTCATGCTATTCATAAAGAACACATATGAATGCTGGATTGAAAGATGAAAGTTGTTGATGACACATTGCCTTTTTGATGCATGTAGGCTACCGTAGATGCAATACCTACACTGACCTGTGTGGTGCTAAAGAACCAATTTATTTTACACACTGGGGCTATAATTAAAGTTATTTTTGTGGTGAGAAATTATCTATTACCAGTCAAATAAAGACCACATAAAAATCACCAGAGCAACAGACCAAATGGAAAGTCACTAATCAAGGATTTATTTTTCTTTGGCACATTGAATTGTTTAGATGTATTTTTCTTTAAATTTGAGCAGAGACAGAAAGCGTATGGGTGCACACAAAGATCCTGGAAAAATGAATGAATGTTGGTGGTTTTTTGCACTGCGGTTTGGCTTTCTGCTTTGCTTTAAACCAAGTCTTTAAATAAATACAGTGAGATATGCTTCTTAACCTTCAGACAAAACTAAGTACCCATTGTAAGTGTCATGGTGGAAGGGACACATCCGCTGCAGGCCTGGTGAGTCAGCTGCCCAGTCGACCTATTAAAGCTCATGTAGGCAGGAAACAACCACTGGGTTATGGTTAGAGTTCCTTCCTAAAGCATGGCACAAAGGAACACAGGAGATCTGCAGGATGCATGTGTAAGCGGCGCTGGTTCAGTTTGCATGTATGGGCAGTGTATACAGTCACCATTGCAAATTCGCCATTTACAAAGGAGTGGATTGTGTGTGCCTGAATTTATTTCTGCATTTTGCAGGAAGCAAAGTTCTTGAAACGGAAAAAAAACTCCAGGTTCCATCTCTCAATTATTGAACATTTTGCTTTTATTAGCATCTGTCAAAATAAACTGTTTCTATTGTATTAGGCAGATTTCTATGAAGCTCTCAATAATTAATCACAGCATGTACAACAACAATTAATTAGCTTTGAATTCAATGCAGGCTGCACAGTGGAGTGGTGGTTAGCCCTGTTGCCTTGCAGCAAGAAAGTCCTGGGTTCTCAATCCTGGCCTAGGGTCTCCCATGTTCTCCCTGTGCATGTGTGGGGTTTCTTTGGTTACTCCAGCTTCCTCCCACAGTCCAAAAAAAATATATATATATATATATATATATAAATATATATATATATATATATATATATGACTGCTGGATTTTTTTGGTCTTTCTAAATTGTCCTTGTGTGTGTGTGTGTGTGTGTGTGTGTGTGTGTGTGTGTGTGTGTGTGTGTGTGTGTGTGTGTGTGTGTGTGTGTGTGTGTGATGGACTGGCAACCTGTTGAGGGTGTACCCCGTCTGCTTGCCCAAAGACTGCTGGAGATAAGTTCCAGCCCCCTGCGACCCTGCATAGATACGTGGGTACAGAACATGAATGGATGGATGAATGCAATTTAAAACAGACTCAGAAAACACAACTTGTAAGTCGCTTTGGACAAAAGTGTCTGCTAAATACATAAACATAAACATAAACAACAATGGCTTTACTTACGTGAGTTTCAGAGATGTTGAGATCAAACCTGATGTCAGCCAAGAGCCATCCCAGCTCTGGCTCTGAGTGTTAGCAGATGGATTGATATGTTGTGAACTCACAGACAATAGTAGAGTCAAACATGAGATTTATGATGACAACATCAAACACATGAAAAACTAAATCTAAAGACAAACTCTTGCGTCAGTCCTGGACCCAAAAAATATTACTTACCTTTTACCTGTACAGTGTTTTACACATGTGCTATAGTATTAATTGTGTGTGTCCACAACATAAAATAATAATTAAATGAGATTTTGTTTGTAAATTGAAATTAAATACAAACTGTAAGTCAAGAACAGATCAAGTTTAATCAAGTTGAAACCTAAAATTAGTGATCATTTAAAAATACATTTAAAAATGTATGGCATTATCAACGTAATTTTTGAAAGTAAGAGCAAAAACTATTATTATTCATATTTTAATGTTCTGATTATTTTCTTCTTTACATGTACTGTTCCTGCTGTGTTGGTCAGAGCAACAATTTTTCCTCAAGTCTTTTGTTAGGGATTGATTTTGTCTGCTTCTGCGACAAAATCAGTCTGTTGGGATCAATAAAATGTCTGTCAGTCAATCAGGTCCGAGAGCAGAGAGCTTACAGTGGAAGGAAGTGTGTGTGTGTGTGTGTGTGTGTGTGTGTGTGTGCGTGCGTGCGTGCGTGCGTGCGTGCGTGCGTGCGTGCGTGCGTGTGTGTGTGTGTGTGTGTGTGTGTGTGTGTGTGTGTGTGTGTGTTGGACCTGTTAAACAGCTTCTTTATGAAGCCATCACCATTGTATGACAGTTTGTTTGGAGAACCGTAAATAGACTGTGGGTTCATGGTGATGAGGAAGACATTGTTGTGTTTGAGGTGTTCAGAAGTCCACAGAGTGACTGCCTGGGAGCATACTGCCTTAAAAGACCTAATTCTGTTTGTCAAATTTCATTAGTCATCCTGATTTCTCACATTTAGTTCTGGCTAATTTTCACAAATTGTCCATAAGCATTTTTCACATCTTCAATCTCTTGAGTTTACTGGCTGATGTAAAGATTCATTAATTGAGACTCTTAAAATATGTTTCCAAAGTTATTAAAACGCTTTTGAAAATGTCACACACAGGAATTGTTAATAGTGTCTAATTTATAGTTATTCTATGATTTGTTGGAAGGTGAACTCAGAAGTCCATATATCCAAAGACATAGCATCCATCCATCCATTTTCCTCTGCTTATCCTGGGTCAGGATGTGGGGGCAGCAGCCTAAGGAGGGAGGCACAGACTTCCCTCTCCCCAGCCAGTTGGGCCAGCTCTTCTGGGGGAACCCAAGGCTTTTTTCTGGCCAGCCAATAGACACACAGTGGGTATGGAATGTTTTCAGACCTCCACACATTTTCCCCTCTTTGTTATATTGCAGCCATTTGCTAAATTCAATTAAATGATTGTTTTCCTCACACAGCATCTCGTATTGACTGAAAAACACAGAATTTTAGAAATGTATGCAGGGTTATTAAAAAAGTCAAACTGAAATATCACACACAGTAAATTCAGACCCTTTGCTCAATATTTATTAGAAGCACTTTTGAGTTTAAACAGCCATGAGTCTTCTTGGCAAAGATGCAACAAATTTCTTACACCTGGATTTGGGGATCCTTTACCATTCCTCCTTGCAGATGATCTCCAGTTGTGTCAGGTTAGATGGAGAATGTTGGTGGACAGCCATTTTTAGGTCTCTCCAGAGATGCTCACTTGGGTTAAAGTCCAAGCTCTGGCTGGGCCATTCAAGTCACAGAGTTGCTGTGACATCCCCTCTTAAGTTATTTTAGGTTCTGGTCATCCCAAAACTCAGCCACTTGTATCCATGATCTCATTCTTTCAGTCACTACCCAAAGCTCATGACCATAGATCAGGGTAGAAACGTAGATCAATCAGTAAATCGAGAGCTTCGTCTTCCAGCTCAACTCTCCATTCACTGTGACAGATTGGTACAACACCTGTGACTGCAAACGCAGCACCAAACTTTAGGGGCAGCAGTAGCAGCAGTAGCTCAACAGGTTGAGCTGGTTGTCCAGTAATCGGAAGGTTGCAGGTTTGATCCCGGCTCTGGACAGAGAATGCTGCTGTTGTGTCCTTTGGCAAGACACTTAACCCACCTTGCCTGCTGGTGGTGGTCGGAGGGACCGGTGGCGCCTGTGCTCGGCATCCTCGCCTCTGTCAGTGTGCCCCAGGGCAGCTGTGGCTACATCATAGCTCATCACCATCAGTGTGTGAATGGATGAATGATACACTGGTGTCAAGCACTTTGGAGTCCTTGCTCTGAGAAGTGCTATACAAGTGCGGGTCACTTATCATTTTATCGTAACAAGGTTGGTCTGTATGACAAAGCAGATTTAACTTAAAACAAAGTTGGACTTGGTTAATCTTAATTAAAATTCTGTTTGTAAAAATGTTTGGAGTTTGCAGAAAAATACCATGCACAGACAACTAGGAAGAAAATGTGGGGAAAATTGCAAGAATGAATAAAACACTAAGCTCATGACCAACACCATACCATTAAGAACACCAACATGACAATCTGACTACACTGTGATGCAGTTACTTTTCCTTGTTGTTAAAAGGTCATGGGGTTACGGCTCATCCATGTTGTTCCAGAGCATCTATGGTCTTTTTCCACTTTCTCCAGGTTTGCTCGCAAAACAAAAATACGAGTTAAATTAGCTTCATCTCTCTCTCTCTCTCTCTCTCTCTCTCTCTCTCTCTCTCTCTCTCTCTCTCTCTCTCTCTCTCTCTCTCTCTCTCTCTCTCTCTCTCTCTCTCTCTCTCTCTCTCTCTGTGTGTGTGTGTGTGTGTGTGTGTGTGTGTGTTCCCCTGTTGGCACCCTGACATTTTATTTGCTGCACTGTCAGGCATTTTTCTCTATCATTAACTGATAGTTATTTTTAAGCTCATTTTTCTGCAACTGCATTTTGAGTGCTCGACTCTTCTCCATGATGAAAAATCATGGACTGAGCAGAAAGTTCTCTGGCTAATGCAATGTGTTTGTTCATAACACTAGTAGTTTCTACCACAAATGTAGACTCACTATGTCCCATTCACTCATTTTCTGTACAGTTCTTCAGTAGAGTCGCAGTGGGCTGCTGTCCAACACCAGCAGTCATCAGGCGAGAGACGGAGACACCATGGACAGGTATTTAGCTCATCATAGGGCACCACCAATACAAACGAGACAACTAGTCACTCACTCATTTACATCTAGGGGCCATTTAGAGCTGAAAGTCAAGCCAAACATGGATGTTTTTGGCATGTTGCAGGAAGTACCAACACAAAACCCAACATGCATAGGGAAACACATAAACTCTGTTCAGAAAAGACACAGCCGGGGTTTGAACCTGCAAACTTCTTGCTGCAGGACAACGATACTATTAATTGTCTCAGTCCAAATACTCAGGAAATAAATAGACGACAGACTGAGTTAAAAAGATCAAAAACATGCAAGCCGTATCTTATTTTAACAGTGGTTTGAAGCAGCACAGGAAGGAGAGGAGTCAAAGTAAAAAGCATCAGAAATGGGTTTGAGTATGCTGGTTTATTCACCTATCTGTGTATTACAGTGACCATGCAACGTTGTTGACATACATTTTTGTTACCAGCAGATGTATTTTATTGTCTTATGGTACTTTTGTTGCAAGGACACCTGTTTGTCTCACTCAGCCCTCCTGACTGAAGCATTTTCCTCGTGATGGCTGCTTGTTAAACTTGAGTTTTCATTTAAGGAGATCTGTTTTCTCAGGGTCCATTCTCTGTCAGCTGAAGATCAACACTGCTGCTGCAGTGGCAACTACTATTAGGATAAATAGATCCTAAAATTGTATCTCCAAGCCTCTGCATTTGACCTGAATGTGTCCTTAGTGATCTACAGTCAATTAGGCGCCCCTTTTATTTGTATATTTTTTCGTTACTCTGAGAGAAGAGCTCATTTTAGATTTCTCCACTCTTACTCTACTAATTGGAACCAGGATCTGTAAAAATGGGAACTTAAGTAAAACATGCCATAAAATTGTGAAGGCTAACCATAAACTAACCAATTTCTTTCATTCTCTTAAAGAGAACTCTAACTGAAACCTTCACGTAAACTTTTACGAGGATCCCTGGGGTCAATCGTAAACCCGTTAATAGAGATGAGATATGAGCTGGGTGCTTGGGCCTCCCATTTCGTTTGCATTGCTTTCTGGGTCTGTTTTTTTTTTTTTTTGTTCCAAAGCATTCTTGAAAGAGGTCAAATGGTTCTCTGTTCAAACGCTGTGTGTTTTTATCAAAGAGGTAAGTGAACATTTGATCCACGTCGATGGATTTAAATGCAAGAGTTAATTTATTTAACTTTTAGTCCATATTTGCTCCTACAGTGGTTTTGGCACACAACTCATCTTGATGTAGGTGCAAAGGTGTGAACACGTGAAACTCCTGCACAACTTAAGGTTAATAGAGTGTAAAATACCAAAAGGGACAGATTTTTCTAAACTCACCTTTTGCATTCTTTAGCGATGCCATGTGGATCTCTACTGCCTCTATAAGCACTTCAAGCTTGGGAAAACATGTGCATCCATTTTCTGTTAGTTTAATCTGAGGAATGATGTGCCTAAAAATAGCAGTTTCAAAAAGTTCCTGTTTGTGATGTCACAAATGGGGAAATTAGCATAGAACCAACTCTCAAGCTGCTGCTGGAGGAGCAGCGGCTCTACTCTGAGCCCCTCCTGGATGTCGTAGCTCCTCAGCTTAAAGCAACCTGGACATGTGATTGTAGGGAGTGGCCAGTTTGTTTATTTAAAGTGACAGAGTCCTGAAATGGCTCATTCTGGAAAGTACTAGAAATATCAAGATTAAAACTGCTAAAATCTCTTTATGTGAGAGGGATTCTGTGCAAAGAAGTTCATAATCATGTTTTCTACTGACCATAGAGCTATTATAATGTTCCCAAACTTTTAAAACATGAGCTGTGGTTTTTTCATTCCATTCAAACTAATGAGACCAATCCTGGGACTTGTTTCTTATTTTGACAAATTGAGGCTTTAGCTGTTTTTCCTTTGACTCCCTCATACATTGCAATCTAAATCACAACTCCTACTGTAACTGAGCTGATTTGGATCTTTAGGTTTTGTGTTTTCCGGGACTAAATTATAACTCAAAGCGCTGTAACCGCATATCCTGGGAGTGAAGTAAGTGGCCACTGACTCATTGCTAGTCTCTTAGCAAAAAGGAATGATGGTTGTGCTGAAAATCTGACAAAACAACAGGTTAATTTTACAAATGATAATGTTTTTTCTAGTCAGATGGTCCCTCCAGGCAAACAAAATACTGCACTTTGTGAAACACTGGTCCAAGAGTTCATGAGTGTGATGCCTTTGGTCGCCGGGGCAGCCTTTCACATTTTTAACTGCATTGCTAATGTCTCAGGTTACACTCTAGCGGCCTGAACTGAGCAACGACCTGAGACCACCATTCAATTAATCTTGCCCTTGTAGTGGCTTATAATTTGCTATTACAAAAGACATTAAACCTGGGGGGCTGATTTGGAGCTCTGGGGACTGTTTTGAGAGCAAGGGAATATGTTTTGGACAGGCATCCAGTTGGGCCCTTGGACCCTGGACGAGTTGCTCTCTATAAAACAGACAGGTACTTAAAAATAGGGTGAAAAGATCACCATAAAGAAAACAGAGAAGATTAATGAAGAAAAATGAGGGTTCGTAAGTTCGCTTTCATCTGGGTTTGATTCGGGTTTTTGGTGGATCATTAACCCAAAGGACAACCGACCATCTGCTAAAGTGAGAAATGAAGCTACCCTGAGTTGGTTCAGACTGCTAAAACCGGAAAGACACGCAGGTTTATGTCGGATTATAGATGTATCAAACTTATCAAGGATTTTGCTCACAGATCCAGTTATAGTGGCAAAGTTAAAACATGTTTTAAGCAAATCACCAATGCTAAATGAAACACCACTTAGTAAAAAACCAAGAGCAATATAAATGTTGAGTTTTTGCTTTTTAATATTCAATAAAACTTTGATAAATAAAAGAAACAGAACATTTGGACCACAGTGACATTGACAAGATTGTGTTGCATGTCTGGCTAAACCCAGATCCAAATTGGATCAACCACCAATGTTTCACAGCGGTTCATGCTAATGTTTTTTTTACATCCTGTTTATTTTATTTATTTATTGTTTTTTGTAGAAATTTAAAGAATGTGCAGCCAGACTGGACCATGTGGTTTCTCCAGACTTGCTACATGTAGCTTTAATGTTTGTAAAAAAAAACACATACTTTTATATAAATGAATCAATAATGCAAATGTAATAGTGGCATTATAAAAATGTATAAAATAAACTTTTAGAGAATGGTTTCATTCTCAGGGGTAGCAATGGTTGATCAAGACTAGCAGTTAGCTCATTAATCCTGTAGAGCATAAACTTTATTTCTTCTTTCTATATTTTAATCGTGTAACAGTAATTATTTATAGTTTTCACATTAAAATCAATTAATTGTCATTATAATGAACATTGGAAAATGAATGAACTTTTATTGTAACATTTGTGAAAAGTAATCAAGTTCAAAATTTGAGCTGTAGACAGATTCTGATTTGCAGCTGATTAGATCATATTTTGATCTTCATCACAGCACTACAAGGTTTTCCACATTCATTTTCCAGTTAAGGTTTAAAATAGTTCCCTTTTCAGGCTTCATGAGCTGCAGAAAGCAGTTTGGTGGAAATCGTTTGTACTTCTGATTTAGACATCAACATTGTCACGCAGCCTTCAAGGCTGGGTATAAATAATACCGGCGAGGATGGGATGGCTGGAGCACCTCTACGGTTCGTGGCAAGTACAAAGCCCACACCTGGCTCTGTAGTGAAATCAAATCTATCCTGAACTCTGTCTCTCCTCTCATTTTGCTTGAGCAGTTCACTGTGAGCGCGGTTCTGGGTCAGGAGTTGGGAGTGATTTGAGTTCAGGTCAAACATACGGACAGCATCACACAATAATGTGTTTCAAAGATGTTGCATCACTTAGGTAAAAACCTTACACTCATTCAGATTTTTCCCAATAAAAGCATCACTCTTTCTAACAAAACAGCCTGCAGTCTTGTTAATCCACCGTTTGCTTAATGCATCTTTTGAATTGTTTACAGTTTATAAGGCTTAACCAATGATGGGCTTTAATCACTACCCATTAAACTGCTTTCAGAGCATTAACACTCACTAAATCGTCGGCAAGTCACTGTTTTTTTAAGGGATCAATAAACCAATTCGTCCTGGTTATGTTGTACCTTGTCTGCATCAATCAGTCTGTTGCTGATTAAATCAGGGCACAGTATCTCGGTGGGATTTATCTCAGCTAAATTGAGTTTCTATCACCATTCAGTCCACAGGAGACAGAGCAACGCCTGGTGGGAGAAGGAAATAATCATTCATTAACCTGTGACCTGGGAGGAGTGCCGGCTGAATCGCCTGACTGTTTTTTTTTCCTCCTCGCAGCTTGAGGGTTCAGTCAAGGCAAATGTACACACTGCAGCTAAGATCACCTTATTAACCTGTGTTGTGGCTTGATGTGGTCACTTGATCAGCTGATAAAACAAAGATTGAAGTTGTAAAGGTGATAATGATCCTCTATCTGCTTTGTTTTTGTGACTTTAGGCATGAAAACAGCCCCAAAAAGCGACGGGATGCTTAAAGGAATCCATGTAAAAATTTGAGAATGAGTTATGGAGTGCAAAAATCTCAAAGGAATGGACATGTGGATTGTCTCATTTGTCTTTAGGGCTCTGAGCTGTCTTTGTCTTTAAGCATCGCAAAGCAGTTGACCCTCTGCGTTCAGTCTCGGTTTGATGTTTTCATATGGTCACAGTAGGTGAACCCCCCCCCACTCACCATATGAACATCTTCATATGTAGGCATACATCTGACAAGTAAGCTATCACAAATCACAGAGACGTCACTGTCATGGATACAGCAGGGGAAAAAGCTTTAATCTACCTGAAACTAACTTTTTAAAGCAAGTTCCTCCAAAGATATCACCAAAAAGAGACTCTGAGATTAACAGAAAAAAAGACATTTGAACAAAGGTTTAGCGATCAACATGTATGAGGCAGAGAGGCAGAAATGTAAGCCCTCAAAGGTATTTCACCTGACTTTTAAAGCATTCCCTACAGTATTGATTGTGCTGTCAATGGCGGGCATGAGAAAAGAATTATAATGTGATTCCTTTTCCTGCACAGTAGCAGTAAACACTAGCAAGCTGCCCCAGGATCTTTCCCTCTGACATTATTAGGAGCTACAGCTGTGTGAGACTCAACATGGTGTAAAAACAAACCAAATGTCAGCACTCCTGCCCAAGCGCCTCTGCTATAGCCAGCAGCAAATGTAATGAAAGCTTGGAAGGGTCTGTTAGTACGCCGCTGACCTTTTATACATTTATTGTTCTCTTGACATTTTTCCAAGATGAAGGAGGTGAAAACAGAATGAGCTACTAAAGCAGAAATCGGGATTTTCCACTTCCATCGCCTCTCAACACTGTTAGAGAAGCTATCGATCCAAACTCTTGGACTTTGCAGAGGGTCGATGCTCTGTGATTGCCAACACTAACTAACTTGTGGCTGCTCTCTTTGGAGACATGATACAATTTTATTAGCTTTTGTGTCAGTTTCAGTGTTAGTGGGAAGAGAAAAGGAGAGGGAAACAGTTTTGCCCACTGGGCTGTTTTCCTTTCCTCTGGAACAAAGTCACGAACTTCAGACTGGCTGCATGCTGGCTGTCTGGGCTTCACACATCCTGACCTTGACACCAGTATTGAGAAAAGAGAAAGCCCGCTAATGAAACAAGACTTGTGATCCAGCCAGGCCGTCTGACTTGACTTCCTAACTGAAAAATACTTTCTGAACAACACAGTCTAGTTGGTGTTAACATCACAAAATGTAACTCATTCATTTGTAATTTTCTACATGAGGAGCTCTTGTTCCAATTAAGCACTTGAAGAAAAAAAGTAGTTTTTCATGACAATCTTATGATTTGTAGCCTTGTGTTGTTAATTAGTTATGTTCACATGTGCAACACGTCTTTATTTCAGTTAATACCGAACATGTCTCAACTCTTTTTGAATGCTTGCTCTGAAAACGGTTACAACAGATGGCAAATAATCTATTGTGAGTTTTTGATAAACCACATTTAAAGGGGCCATATCATGCAAAACTCACTTTTGGTATCATTCTTTGCTGCCATGTGGGTCTCTACTGCTTCTATAACCACTGCAGATTTTGAAAAAAATAAAAATAAAAAATGCATCTGCTTCCTGTTTTTTAGATGTATGTCCCTAATATGAACCATTTCAAACCGTCCCTGTTAGTGATGTCACAAACAACGAAGTTAGACCGAAACCACCTCTCAACTTCAACAAAGCAGCTGCTACAGGAGGAGCAGCGGTTCTCCTCCAAGCCCCTCCAGGATGTCGGAGCTTCTCAGCCTACAGCAGCTTGGGGAAGGGTGGGCGTGGCCAGATCCTGCTTGTTTTCTTAAAGTGACAGAGCCCTGATGAAGCTCATTCTGGAAGGCACTGAAACTGTCAAGAATAAAACTGCTTAAACTTCATAAACATGTCTTGCATTGACCATTAAACTATTGTAATTTCTATTATATATAAAAACAGTCTTCTTATTATTATATTAGTGCTCTTTTGTTAAGGATCTCTGAACTTTACAGGTTTTAATTTCACAGAGTACAGAGGTAGCAAGGTAGCATAGAAGAGAAGAAAATGTAGTAAAGGTTCAAAGGTCATGGCTCAAACTTGAACTTGCAGCAACACATCAAGCCCTTTAAAACAAGTCAAGATACCCACAAGGTTTAATAGAGGGGAACCTGAGAATAAATAACTGGAGTTAAAAACTCAGACAGCATCATGTCTTTCTGTTTCTTGATCATTTACATTTATTTATGATCTGAAATATTTGTGTATGTAACCATAAATCTGAAATCTATGAAAAACATTTTGAAAGAATTCAATGTTTTCCTGTATTGCTTAAAAACTTGGTTTTGTTCAAAGCAATCTTAATAATCTTTAAATGTAAATCATATTTAGGCCTAGTCCACACGTAGCCGGGTTTTTTTAAAAACGAATATCCGTCCCTCCAAAAACTTGCATCCACACCACCTCGTTTAAAAAAAACTGTCCACACGTACCCGGATAAATACGTTGTTAAGGACATGCCAGACCTGTAGGCGGCAGTACTTCCCCCGTTCTTAACCTCGTCCTTCGTCTGTGGTCTTCTGCAAGGAGCAGTAATTCCGCTTGCAAACACAAACAAGCAAAAAGCGCTTGGACAATTGATAAAGCGAGCGCAGCTCTGAGGGCATCCATGCTGTCGGCTAGTGTAAACGCAGGTCGCACACGTGATGTCAGCATTTTTTGTCGCGGAAAGTGACGTTGCGGACCTTAAAACCCCGGTTTTGTCTGTCCACACGCAGACACCCAAAACGTAGAAAACGCAGATCTTCACTTTGGCCGGAGTTTTTAAAAAGATCAGTTTTCGTGTGGATGACAGGCCAAAATGTAGAAAAATATCTACGTTTTGGCAGATCTCTGGCTACATGTGGACAGGGCCTAAGTCACGAGAATAACTTTCCTCAGAAATAAAAAAGTGCAAATATGTACACCTAAACAAAATATTTAACATGTGATGATAGTGTTTGAGCCCAATGGCTGCATTTAAAGCAATTCACATTTGTAGTTTCATTAATGTGTAAATAAAGTCAGTCAGAACAGTTTCTGCACGCCTGCTGGCATCAGGCTGCTGGTGTCTCAGACAAGGAAGTGATTGAGCAATAACACGGTGAAACAGCTGCTTAATAATTCAAGAGGCTGAGATTAAAAAGTGAGTTTGCTTGGTGCGTTATTAAAAGGCAGAGTAATTACTTCAGAGCTCCATGTCACTGCTTCAATAAGAGACGCCTAATTTGGTTACTGCCATCTCGCGTGTAATTGCTCAGAATGAACATTTCCAATGCAAAGAGGAGTGCAATGGCACCAAGTCCCACAACTCACCACATCTAATCAGAGCAAACCTCAGCAATGATAAATGGGGTTATATTTATAAGTATCTCTCAGCAGAAGGTTATTTTGGAGGCCACCAGTCTTGTAAATTAATTTTCCTTACTTATGTTTCACCCTTTAAATTTTATATTAAACTTATCAGGCAACTCTGTTGACATGCTGTGTTAAATGGTTGCTTTTAGCTCTTGCTCTTTCAAATCCCCATCATTTAGGCACTTTGCTCTTTATTTGTGGAAAACCACAATCTCTAGTTATTATCAGAAGTTTGAAAATATCTAATGGTAAAACTGTGTAAAGTATTTAGATGTTGCTAGAAGCTTTTGTGTTATGCAGCCCTGGAGCTACTGTCATGAAGCTGTACTGCAGCTTTTAGTGAGATTTTGTTTTCTCTTGTTCTTTAACACATAACTGTTCCAGAGCATGACACCCTGTTCCACCTCTCATTCAGTATTTAGCAGAGATGAGAACTGTGGCTTCAACAAGTCATCTCCCTGTCGTGTTTTTGTTCTGCTCAGTAACCGAACCAGGTTCATTCACTGTGCTGATTGTAATCACCTGGTTTTGTTGCTGAACAGAGCAAAAACACGACATGGAGATGACTTGTCGATGCCACAATTCCTCGTCTCTGGTATTTAGTCTGCTCAACCATCAAAGCTTTAGCTTTACTTCCTGTTTTACCTTGACTCATTCAAAGGGACATGATGACATGAGTCTGAATGTTTTGTTTGATGACAGAAACAAGGGATAAAGCCAAAGGTGAGCACGTTTATGAGCTTCGGAGAAGACCGAAGGATGATGGAGACAAAACAGCTCAAGACAGATGCTGGGAGACCTCAACCAAGATTTGAGGGAAATGTTTTTAGGAAATTTTTCCGAGCTTGACAATGAAACCATAAAAATGGACTTGGGCTGTCTCTGGTGAAGAAAAGTTAAATGTTGCAGTTTTTGATACTCACTACCAACAGAGGTGGTAAGATTGAAAAAATAAATGAATGAATGAATAAATAAATACATTTTTCATCTGCACTTTGAATGAGCATTCAGGTGCTCTCCTGTTTTTGGGAGGTGCTCCTAATTACTGCTGAGAATGAAGGATAATCTATTTTTCTCCCATCGCACAAGCTGACATTGATGTGCCATATTTTCAATGGTCTTCAAAATCAACACAGCTCAAAATAAATGTACTGATACTTAGCTTAAATCCAGCACTCCAAGCTGTTTTGAAAATCCCTTAGTGTAACATCACAATAAGAGACCGTCTGTCAACACCGGAGGAGCAATTGCTCTACTCACAGATCCTTCAGCATATTTAAACTCCTCACCTCATGCAGCCAATCAGGGATGTGTGGGTGTGGCCAGCTCCAGCTTGTTTTCCTAAAGTGACAGAGCCCTGAAACAGCTCATTCTGGAAGGTACTGAAACTGTAAAGAATAAAACTGTTCAAATAACTTTATGTGAGAAAGATTTTGTACAAAGAACCTGTGAATGACTGTTTTATATAGACCATAGAACTATTTTATCTTTAAAAATGAATACAATATGACCCCTTTAAGTGTTGTTAAAACCTACTTCGGGGAAGATAAACTTGACATGTTTCTGAAGACTGGAATGACAATAACCACAAAGAAGAGAGAGTTATGGCAAAAGAATGACAGAGAAACATAGATAAATGTGTTATTGTTTATCCAACATGTGAAACCAGTGTACAGGCTCCATTCATGCTCACTGAAAAATAAATGAATGCAATTTAACAAAAAGCTCTTTGCTTCCATTTCAGAAATCACAAAAACTACTTTTCAGTTGCAAAAAATCAAGCATTTTTACCACAGTGTCACAATGAACTGATCTCTGTCTACCCTTTGCACTCCCCATCTGAAAGTCTGCCGAACTCCCCACTTGGCAGGAATTATGCAGATGTATTTTATGGTTACATAAAAATGCATGAAAGGGGAAAAAGGCTAAGCTACCAGTTTGTGTCAGTTAAGGAGTAGATTTTTCCTTGGTTTTTAAGCACTTTTGATTTGAATACACACAATGACACTACACTGAAATAAAAGAAATCTGGCGCATGAAAAACAAAATAATGTTCAGTGCTATTAACGAGCTCCTCCTGGAGCTTCATTTAGATGTTTGCCTTTGCTTTAACTTGATCTGGTCACATCAGCAAAGTGTGCATCAATACTGGGACTGGACTCCTTCCCTCCACAGGCACTCCATCACACACACAAAAAGAGGGAGTTGCTACCAGATGGTTAAACAAACACATCGCCCAACTGCCCATAACTCAAATCCACTTAGCACTCTGTTGTCAACGTGTCTTCTACCCGGTCACTACCTCCACAGCCTTTGCTTTATGCAGAGCAAGAGGGGGGGCAGGAGGAGCACAATATGCAGAAATAATGAGAATCAGCTAGAAATTCCTAGGGGGTGTGTTTAATTTTAATCACCAAGACTGTCCGTCCTCTCTAGCTCTCACCTCTCCCCCTCTTCACCCACCTTCCTCCTAGGTGTATTAAAATAAAGGGGAACAGCGAGCACCTGGGGTGACAGCACGTGTAAGGGTCACAGAGACAAAGTCCAAATGTGACGCTTGACTCAGGATTTTTGAGAGCTCTTGGGGAGGTGCCCAGGACTCGGGCCAGGGGTTAAGAGTTTGTAGGTCGACAGGTCACATGATTTTCCCTTTTCCCCTGGCCTCATCCCAGCACTTAAAAACCTCAACGGTGTACTTGAGAGGGTAATTTATTATCCTGAACGCTGTCCAGCTTGGACAAGAAGTTGGGAGCACAGAATTAGGATTCCCACTTGTGAGGACACAAGGTTTTTCTATCCTATCAGCATTCAAGAATGAAATGTACGTAGTTTAACCTGAAGTCAAATATTTAAAGATTCTTTCTTTTAATCATATGTTGGTTTTTAAGAATTTATCTGTTTTCCTTTTTTCCCAACTTATATTCCTGAGGTGTATTCTTCATTATGTTAAAGGCCCAATAGGCAAAGATTCTACATTGAAATAATCACAAAACATTCTGATGAATCCATCATGTTGGAAGGAAGGTCGCACACAACAGATTTCATTCTCAGCCGGCTGGGGGGTCGTCAGTTGTTCTCCTTTCAAAAAAGCAAAATAGTAACATTGTTACTGTTTAGTCTGTGCGCCCTCAAGGTTTTTTAAGTCTGAGCCGGGCTAAAGCTGCAGCTCCGGCATTTTTAATTCAACACAAGCAGGAAAAAAGCTCCAGAGTTGTTTAGAGAACCAAAGCCAGTAAACAGTAGAAACCCAGGAGTTAATTCTTGTACCCCTAAGAAGCCATATTTTATTTTTCTCTTATAACAGGTGAAGCACGCTAGAGGCTAACGTTGAGCCAACAATGCTAACGGTGAATTAGGAGCAAATGGTCAGCTCTAAAAATATCTCAAGTTACTTGTTCAGTTACCAACAACTCAGTATTACAGTGAAATGTGTGTGAAGAGAACTTTGAGTCAATCGTGGCGTTTAACTTCCTTTAATGAGTCGTTCAGAATTATGACAGTAAGACAGAAAAGAACAACACTTCCTCTAATGCCAGAGGCTTACTACCATAATAAGTGTAGTAAGTGCTCCCTACTGTAAAACACCTCAGACTGCTACCACCAGATATGACAATATATTTATCTACTTTACAACTTACTGTGTATGACTAGTCTTCGCATGCTATCTAGAATCTTCTGGTGCTGATCCATAACTGCCATGAAAGTCACAGAACAGGAACTTTCTCCACTACCTGGTTGCTGAAATTTAAAGAGTAATGTACATGCATTTACCTTCAACATAACAACATACAACGATGTATATGCGTTTTTATATTCAAGCAACTAGGTTTAGTGGAACAGTTTCACTTTGTTAACTTAATTCAACATTTCATTTCCTACAGTGTAACTTATGTATTTACAGAGTTAATTCTGCATGTTTGATGTCTAGACATTTGAGTTGTTTGCTTAAAATGTATCTCCTAAATACCATTCCAGCAGCTAAAATTTGGGTATCTTGTGTGGCATCTCAGTGTTGTTGACTGTGCATCCTTGAGGTGTCTCAGCCCAGGTGAAAAGGTGAAAAGATAAGCATTATCTCAGACAGGTAATTGTCAAAGGCATGGATCACTGACATGCATGCCATGATGTCCAAAAGGAGGCCTACCGATGACAGCCAAGCTGCGTTTGGCCTCTGGAATGTACAGAGGCCGTTCTCAGACAACTTAACATCAAAAGGCACTCGACTCTGTCAATCTAATAGCTCTGGATGTGGGATTTATTGGCTCTTGCAGGCCAAAAGAGGGACGAGAGTCAAAAGCAAAACCAGATTTCTTCTCCCATATTAGTTTCTCTTGTGTCAGTCATCAGCGTTCAGGGAAAAAGGTGGGTTTTATTACAGCGATAGGTTAAATAGTTCATATTGGTTTTCCCTATACAGTCTTTTATAATTATGAATAAAGAAATAACATATGCAGGTCTATTGGGGTTAATGAACTGGTAAGGTTATTCTCAGACCTGCACATTTTACATTGTAGCAGCTGACATATGATCTTATTTATGACATTTTATATTAGCATTAATATTTCAAGTTTCTAAAACTGCAAACTAGGATTTTTCTTTGTTATTTTTAGTGTTTCCATGACTCCTGAGATCAGAAGACTAATGACGCGAACACGACCAGCAGGGAAGGAGCAGAGTTGTGGGCGATGAAAACAAATGGCAGAAAAGAAGATTTCAGGACAAAGGAAGACAATCTGAGTATAAAGTTGAGGCTTGGAGTCAACTCACAGACTTTAAAGCCTAATAATTTTCTCACCGAGAAGGATGGGACCTTCAGGACTTCTATTTATCTCTATTAACCCTCTGAAGCCCCCCTCTGTCCCCGCTTAGATAGCCCTGCCAATTCACCATGATGTCATCCCCCTGGCGTGCAGTGATTGATGCATTCTGGCTACCATCTCTGCATTAGCTGGAGGCAGGGGAGTGGGGCTAGGTGGGGAAGGGGTGCTTTTTCCACAAATAGAGACATCCAAATGTGACCAGAACCCAGCGAGTGGTTGGTTCAAAGCTCAAGCCAACGTGATGCATACCTGCAGCACCACAAAAGTGCAGCTTTTAAAGTCCCGGCTCCCTGCAGTCAGCCAGTCTTGATGTTTCAACAACGTTCACAATCGGAGATTGGTGGTGATGGTCCTCCTCCTGGTTTGATGGCTCTGATTATGTAAGTCCACTCCATCTTCCCTCTGAGTTCTGTTACGTATCAAGACTGAAGGATGAAAGGATGAAGAGGAGCGGTGGAAGGGGGTTTGCAGGACCAAGAGTAAGTGTTCCACAGACAGTCATCGAGTCATGCTGAGTTGGTCCCAGCAGGAAACTCCTTTGCTGCTGTCAGCAAGCCAAGTTAGCGCTGGGATTTTAATGCCTCTATCATACACCATTTCACAACATTTCATGGTTGCTCTCCCAAAGGAAAAGCAGTTTTGCATTAAAAATGTTTAGTTAAAAAAATTACAGATACCTAAGGTATATTTCTAAAATCTTGGAAACTAATTTAAAATGTAATTGTTTATGCACTTGTTTTGATGAGGGTCACGATTTTATTTATTTATTTTCTTGTTTATATATATATTATTATTATTTATTTTTTTATTTTTTTATTTTTTCATTCAAGGCAAAGCAGCTCCCCATCAATGTGACTTTTTAATGGCTTGTTTCCCAAATGTGTTTATTATTACCTCTGGATCAATATTATTAAAAAATAAACATTTACACTGAGTCAATGACCCCTCATTGAATGAGTAAATGAGAAAACACAAAGTCACGCTTTTCAGCTCAATATCGCATGACTGCAGTTAATTAGAGGCTGATTTTCATTTCCTATTAAACTATTAGAGAGGTTTCAAAGTGACACCAAACTCAAACTGGTGTGATTTATTATATGATTGCGGTCTTAAATGTGACTGATCTGTTCATATAAATATAAATGAATGAAAGTTTCATAATGGCGGTTTTGGCCTGTTTTTCTAAAATTTAGAACCAAACTTAACTGGCTACCATCCTTTCAAAATAAACATCAAAAACACATATTCAAGCAATTTGCTGGGTTCCTTATATAAGAAACTTTTTTCTGAATGGTTTAATGGACTGACCTGTATTGGGTTGCTTTCTATGTGAAGTGCCTTGAGATGACTCTCGTCGTGATTTGGCGCTATATAAATAAACTTGCATTGAATTGAATTGTTATTTTGGTTGTCTACTTAGTCTGCGTTGATAGTTGATGGGTGTTGATAGTTGATCATAGATGTGAACTACTCATCACTTTGAAGACAACAAATCAAATGTAAGGAAACAGGTAGCATCACACCAATGCAATGAAGGAGTTACAGTGATTATGTGTATTTTCCCTGGCAATAGGGGCAGCACATACCTAAATCATTGCAAGCAAGCAGCATTTTTGTGTTTGAGTAAGACCCCACCCATGGAAGGCCATTAGGGTGAAAAATCTCTGAGAGTGCAACCTCGAGCAAAATAACAAGTACATCAGACTCCCTTCATCACAGGCAACAAGTGAAGAGCTAAATGTGTAAAACAACATTTATAAATGGTGAAAAAACAGTACATGTGTATTGTCCTCCCAGGCTCCCGTAAAAAGAAACATGGAGCCTAATATGGCGTCACCCAGAGACTTAGACCCGCTCCCATGTATTTTAGACCTGATTATTATCGTCATATGTTATGAAGCCACCAATATTTTTCCAAAACTGGGCATCATTTAATTCATTTTCAAAAACATTTTGATGGATATTTCCAGAGATTAACTGTAAAACTTCACATTTTCTCTTTAATGCTAATGATGATCCAGTGTAATCTAGACCAAAGTGGAACATAAATCCTAAATAGATAGTTGTGATGTTGTCACCAAATTAATCCAGGATGAACATAGACACAATACAGAGGGGGGAAAATGCATGAAGTTGTTTTTCTCTTTTTTGGGGAGGTCAGACAGACAGAGCATCTGCACCAAAGAATAAATTGTAAGCCTCCCAGATTACATGAGAAAATCGATAGTTTGGTACCCTTACAGCCATAATTATTTGTGTCTTGTATTACTAATCATATCTCTGATTTACCAACATTTTCAAATAAAGTATGAAAATTAGAAATTTTGTATAAGTATCTCTGCTCTGTTTTAATACAATCAGTTAGTTATATTGTTTCTTCATAAAGCACTGTTCTTGACTTGAGAATAAAAAAATAGATTATGATGTTAAAAAAATCAATGCTTTAGGAAGGATGCAAAAGAACACTTTTGCTACATTCAAAATATAATTTCTTGTATGTGTATGTAAGTTATGCATGTCTGTGTGCTTGTCTGTTGGCCTGCAGAGTGCAGTGTGTGTTACAGGGAACCTACTCACTGCTACACAATCAGTATCAGCCGACGCGCCTTTTCACTGTGGTCCGGCAAGTGAAACTGAACATGAGGTGGAGGAAATTGAGGTGCATTGATCTGTCCTCTGCAGCGTCTCCCTGAACTAGTGAAATAATTAACCTCACTGGCACAGACACAGGAAGCAACAACAAAGTATCTTTGGGAGGTTAATTAAAAATAAAAGAACGGGGGGGGGGGGGGGGGGGGGGGGGGGCAGAAGGTGTATTCACTAGGGAAAAGTGAAATGATTTCCAAATGAGCTCACTTGTATGTGGATGTCTATGGTCAACGTACAAGGAGGCATAAAGAGAGGTTGGTTTTGAGAGTGACCAGGTGAGCCCAGCTGGACACAAGACAATCTTTAAAGAACAGATGTAGAGGAATAAAAAACAGAGAATACAGATTAGCAGCAAAAACTGGAGCTTTTTAAATTATTTTAATTACAAAAAGTGTTGATTGATCACTTATTAATGTATCTGTGTCCTTCACTAACAAAATATGATAGCAATGTCTTCTATTCAGATAACAACAACAACAACAACTATGGAAACTTATTTTATTGTCAGGTGATCCAATCTGATATGATGAAATGATAAACAGCTTTTGAACATAATTTATTGCAAATAAATGAAACTTTTGTAAAATATCCTCAGTTCCAACAACTGTTATGACTGCACGTACAGTATGCATTAAATGTGAGCATGTCTCTCTCTGTGTGTGTGTGTGTGTGTGTGTGTGTGTGTGTGTGTGTGTGTGTGTGTGTGTGTGTGTGTGTGTGTGTGTGTGTGTGTGTGTGTGTGTGTGTGTGTGTGTGTGTGTGTGTGTGTAAGAGGGGATGTATATCACTGAAACAAAACAGAAAGTTAGTGTTTAAATGTTTAAATTACAAAAACAACTAAGACTTGCTCAGTGCATTTGAATTTAAATGAGGGTTAAGTTGGGGCCTAATTATTTTTAATCATAATTTTGTCATCTTAGTTTATAAAACTGTTAATAGTGCATTATTAAGTAAATAAAGTTTATTTGTATAACACCAATCACAGACACAAATCACAAAGGGATTCTCAGTTATTGGTCAGTTACACTTGACATCTGTCAACAGTACACTGTAAAAATATTTTTACCTCCTGGTCTATTAAATGCCATAGTTTATAGAACATTTGTATCTTAATATTTATTTTAAGAAAAATTGTTCCTTTTTTACATATTCAATATTCGTCCTTTAGCTACCATCATTCAGTCTTTCCCGAACATATCAGTCTATGCTGATGACATTCGGCTGTACATGTGCCCAAATGGCCCTGTGGCACACTGACAGAGGCGAGGCTGCCGTACACAGGCACCACCGGTCTCTCTGACCACCACCAGCAGGCAAGGTGAGTTAAGTGTCTTGCCCAAGGACATAATGACAGCGACAAACTGAGCGGGGCTCGAACCTGCAACCTTCCGATTACAGAAGAAACATTCAGAATGCAGCAGCCGGGCTCCTAACAAAGTCCAACAAGCGGACTCACATCAGACTAATTCTATACTCTCCAGTGGCTACCTGTAGAACCTAGAACCCTTTTCAAAGTGCTTGTACTCACCAGGCCTCAAAATGGCCAGGCTCCTGACTACCTAACAAAGCTTTTATCCCCACACACGGCCTCACGCAACCTTTCAAAAAACATTTGAAAACTCATGCTCGACCAGGCTAAAAAATAGGAAGGCTGGAGCACTCAGGTGAGCCAAGCTTTATTAGTTGCGAGTACAAAAAAGAAAACTAACGTTTCGACTGTGGGAGCTGACTCTGACCTTGGCTCACCTGAATGCTCCAGCCTTCCATTTTTTTATTCTCAGTGTCCATCGACTGTGCAGCGCCAACAATCAGTTTGTGAGTGGATGATGTGCAGAGGGCTCCATTCTTTATGTTTAACAAGGCTTTCAATATCTCATTGTGTGGTTGACTTCTGTTGTTATTTATACCTTCGTCTATCCACTTTGTTCCTGACTATAAGCTTATGGAGAAACAATGATTCCAACAACATCCGGTGAGATTCCGGAAGTAGCGCATACCCACTGGCTTGCATGGTGAGATTTCATTGCTAGTAGCAGCTTATTGGAACTTTTGAAGAGGGTAAGCATCGGAGCGTTTAAGATTGTTTACTGCTTCACCATCAGACTTGACGGAGTTTAAAAAAGGCTGAAAAGGTATGTTAGTTTTGACCATATTTTAAGATTGTCCTCCCACCCCTCTAGTGCAGTAGGCAGGAGTGTAACGGTGTCCCGTGACAGTTGGTGTTTTTGTCTCTAAAAGCCCATATAAAGGGTATTAGCACGAAGGGATCACTTTGTCTCAGTGTAAGCAAACGTGGACCGGACGTCGGTCACATTTTTACACAAAGGCTCACAGGCTATAGGAATAAGATGGATACAGTTTTTTTTATGTTTCTTTTATATGGTGATTCTGATCTTAATTATTGTTTACTTTGTTGTCCAGAATTACTATTCATGTCACATCATTAAGCAAATAACGTTCTTGCCAGAAGTTGTTTCTACGTTTGTTTAAGAATGTGTCCGTATGAAGAGTCAAATTCATAAACCACCTTTTATTTCATTATTGACAAATGAAAAGCACAACTATGTCAAATGCACGTGTTTTGTTTAAGAACAAAAAAGTACATTTTTGTGACTAATAGTGCAGAAGTGTTCACTTAAAGATGTATCAGTTTATGACACAACAATGTGACTACACATAAATAACATTCAGAACTGTTTCTTCATTTCTTGTTTTGACTGGGAGTGCACGTCAACCTGTATGTAACCCTGATGAAGGAGATTCATTTTCTGTCCAATCTTTGTAAGAATAATTTGTATTTTAGCAACTTTCTGCACTTTTTTATTTAGAAAAGTAGGAAAACCTAAGAGAAACCTCTCCATCATCTTAATGCATTTTCCTTATTGTTCTCATGAAGTAAAAATGTTGTCTACTAAATAAATGAATGTTTTTTGAACATGTTTTGATGAGTGTTCGTAACTGTTGCGGAACTGATAAAATGGTCAATAAAATACATGAAAATAAGATTATCGAAACTATTTTATGTAAATTAACTTTAAGAAATCCAAGCAATAAGAGTCAGTGGGCAGACTCGATCTAATGAAATGCCATTCAGAGGAGAAACCTCCAGAATCTGTCAGCTCCCTGCAGCTGTGACAGCTTCAAGGCAAATGGCTGATGCTCAGATGTCAATAAGACATCAAATCAGCCCATGTGATGAGGTTTGTGAGTCATCGTTGCTGCGGCTGCTGTTAAGACATTTTAAAGTATTTCAGCTTCATAAAACTGTGACGCAAAGTGAACTGAACGTTTTGGCAGACCTTGTCAACAGCAATGGCTCAAGTTCTGCCTGAATTCATACATTCTTTATGAATTTGTTATTGGAAAGTCTCATTATGCTCATCAAGGACATATTGGGACCAATGTTTCTTTACCCAATATTGCTTACAGTACAAAAGACATTATTTAAGAAGGCGCATCATTAGATTACATCTACACACAACAATGCATTGTTTTATTAGCTTGGTGCTGTTGTTTACAGACTAAATAGGTTAGGTGTTTGCTACTGTGAGAAAATGCGATGAGGATCAACTTGATGGGCCTGTTGAGTGGCGTTATTGCAGTTTTCGGTCTTGGGAACACTCGGGAAATGATGCTCCCTCTGTCAGCGTTACAAAACCTCTCTGCCTCTGGATCTATGGGTAATTACTGAAACCCCGCTGACTCAGGAGACACGCACAAATGCTTGATCACACAAACCCCTACACACGAAGTAGCAGCACACACACCCTAATCTAAGTGGACTAATCTAAAAAGCCTGGGTCAGGTGTGTGTTTCAAAATAAAATCATTAGATATTAAACTGAATTTTAAGAAGTATGTCTGTCAGAAAAATTAACAAAAATACAAGAGAGAACTGAAAATGTTATAAAAGTGTGTCGAAAGCAGATGAAAAGTAAAAAATAATAATCAGCAACTGCTTCCAAATGTTTTTCATGATGCCTTTTCTGTCCTTTTTTTTAGTTAGTCATTATGCCGGATTCACCTTGACCTTGATCTTCTAGGATGCAGGCTGCTAAAAACCTGCAGACAAACTCATCTGAAAAATCAGATCTACATAATTTTGTAGCAATCATTCAGAAACCCTTCTACTCAAGCACTTCATAAGATAAAATAACACAATGATTTGCAAACATTCAAAACTAAACAAATACAGGAACTTAACGCAGAAAATGGAGCCACACAAAATCACTGCACCAACTATTCGCTGAATTCAAGTAAACAAATGGGACATCTTCCTAAAAAGCAAAACATAAATGTATCCAAAATTTGTCCAGGTTTTCCTTCTTATTTCCCATGGTTCTTACATTGCTCTGGTTTTTTATTTCATCCTTTACTTATGTTTACTCTCACACTTTTGTCCCTCGTCTCGTCTTCTTCGACAAAGGGCAGCCCTGGCGGAGTCCAACCCTAACTGGGCAAAGGTCAAACTTACTCTCACACTTTTGTTCATAATTAATTATAATTCATGTAAAAATGTAATACCTTTCATTCGACTATTTACACTGAACAAAAATCTGTGGCATTGTGCTGTTTGATCAAACTGCACATTTCAGGGTGGCCTTTTATTGTGGGCAGTCTAAGGCACACCTGTGCATTATTCATGCTGTCTAGTCAGCCCCTTGATATGCCACACCTGTGAGGTGGGATGGATTATCTTGGTAAAGGAAAAGTGCTTACTAACACACATGTAGACAGATTTCAGAACAACATTTGAGAGTCATGGGTGTTTTGTGCATGAAGAAAAAGTTTCAGGTGTTTGAGTTCGGCTCATGAAAAATGGGAGCAAAAACAAAAGTTTTGCATTTATATTTTTGTTCAGTGCATTTATCTTACATCACTTACCTGTATAGCAAAAAAGAGAGAAAAACAGCATTATGTTTCACTTGTGAGTCCTGCACATACTTGTGAACCACAATAAAATTGACTGATTTGTGTGAATGTATGAGTGTGCATGTGTGTGTGTGTGTGTGTGTGTGTGTGTGTGTGTGTGTGTGTGTGTGTGTGTGTGTGTGTGTGTGTGTGTGTGTTTCAGCGGAGTGGACTGGCAGTGGAAAGGTTTACTTGCAACAATCGCTGCACCCTAGCCCTAACCAGTCTCAACCGCAAACTAGCTTCCCCTCTATGCTCCTCGCTTGACTCACAAGATCACAAAAGCCCTCAAGTGTATGGTATCTGCCATTAAATCAAAACAAAGGAAATCACATTTGATATCACTGTTTGATGTCATATATGATATTGTTCCTCTCCACTTCCAGGATTCAAGCCATGAAAAGCACACTGCTGCACTTCTGGAAAAATACTGGGAGTAAATAAGCCATTAGGTCACTTGTATTGACATAATCTACATAGGTATGAAGTTTCATTGTTGCAACAGGTTTTATTTTGAAAATTACCAGGGGTTTACACTGAAACCGTGTGTGATTTCCTGTCTAGCCCAATGTTAACTGTGTGAATTGTTGCGTTCCAGAAGCGGCCCGTGTCATAAATATAACCTGATCCTATCTTTAGCGGCGCAGTGCAGCGTGTCGCTTCTGGGACACATCTAAAAACTGCCACAGCACAGCTGCTTTGAGTCACTCCCACAGATTCTAATAGATTCATGGACGTAGTTTTGACTTTAGAAGTGGAGAGACACAACCGGCATGGGGGGGATCTTTACAGTAAGTGTAAAAAAATATGTATAAAACTATTGACTAGAGGCTCTTTTATGCAGTGTCAGGAATGCAGAACTGTCAAGTGCACAGGTGGCAGGAGCAGCCAATCACACAATAGCAAGTATCAGCAGAGCCAATAGATGAGCTTATGGATGGTTCTAATGGGAACAGGCTTCAACACAAGCGTGTGTTTTCTGCTTGGTCCTAGTGCTCAACCAGTGTCTATTTAATATAGTGTAATGTTGTTTTTGGATGGTAAAAAGTGTAGGGGACAAAAAGTTGCTTTGGAAAAAGTGGGGTGGACGTGTCTTCTAATAATAAAAAAAATCTTCAACACATTTTACTTTGGTTTGATATAAGCAGTAACGCCAAATTGAAATCATTCGTCTCAGCTAATAACATTTCATTCCTTACCAGATCTGCATCAAACATTTTTTTGCATAGTTGAAATTTTAAAAAGTATTCTTTTATGCTAGAATCAACAGATGAACCAGTTTACTCTCCTGTAGGACCTCTTGATGTTTCACAGCCATTTCTTTACTCCAGCAAAAATGATTCCCAGGTTTATTAGCCTCTGGAAATTGGCTTCAGTGGGAGGCGGAAAAACAAATCATTTCAATATATACCCGGGTGTCCTAATGTTCATTTCAATGCTGTCACTTAGAAGTGGGGAGGGAGGAGGGGGCGATAGGAGGCATTGTGCCTCTGACAGGATTGGCTTTGTGTGTGATGAATGGGGCTGTCACAGACGGTGACAGGTTTGTGTTCAATACATGTGGATGTACAATACGCTCTGCATCCTGTGACAAGCTGGGAGGCTTTTTGTCCTGATAATCTCCATATCGTTTCATCTGCGGCTGCTTATGGCGGATGTGGTCACTGAGGGGTGTGTCACGGATGCTGCACACAGACGGTCTATCCTCCAGAAGCAAAATGGGACACCAAGTTGACGAATGTGTCTGAGTGTTTGTTCTGTTCATTTATTTATTATTTTTGTTCTTTCTTTGTTGTGTTGAAAATGGCTGAGTCTCTGTGGGAAATGAAAATGGAAACTTCTGGCTCTGCAATCACTTCCGAGCGCCCGTAAACTCTTCAGACTAAAATGTTTCCTATCACAACTGGACAGCCGGCAAATGCAGATCTGAAAACACCCTGAATTCTTAAGAGATTACAGGTTGTGTTAAATATGCACAGGCACACATCAAAATGCCTCGCATACAACACACTATCCATAATTTTCATTTGCAAATTACCCAATTATCCATGTGTTTTGCATTGTTATGTGAAACACGCTTCCTGTACTCGTGCAGAATGTTTAATTTGTTTCCACATCTGGATACAGCTTTGAATGAGAGAAATAATAGACTAGCTCAAAGAGCTCTGGTTTTATTTTGTGTGGTTTTGTCCAGAAAATGAATTAAAGTACTTAAATATTGACAGAGTCATTACATAGTGTACTGAAAGGTCAAAAACAACTTTAGTTTGAACATGTGAGCTAAATATGCTTTTAACAAGAACACATGAACTGACGTGATTGCAGTTTCCTTTTTTCCTCCGCCTGTATCCTCCACTCAGCATCAACTCTAACTTAAAGGCTGCCGTGGCCCACTCATGTTGCTTCTTCCTTCGCATAAAACACTTCTAGAAGGCTGGAAAAAGAGGCGCCCTGCTTGTTAGATTTAGAAAACTGTGATGTACTATTTTAAGCTTGTTTTAACTGATCAGTAAAACATTAATGGTACTTTGAAGTTAAAAAGGAACGTTTAGGGGTGTAAATCAATATTATGATCCCGATATGATCTGTGGATTGTGATTTGATGTTTGCTAATATCTCAAACCCAGTCACAATACCATTTTGATTTGATTTGATTAGGATCTACTGATTGATATGAAACTATGTAGCAAGTGATTGAACACAATCTTTTCTCCCTGCTCGCCATGGCGCTACTAGCTTCAACATGTTTGGTAATGTGCAGGAACAAGTGAAATGGTATTTTAATGGAACTTCATAATAAAGCAATTTTCAAAATAAAAGTGCATTAGAAAAATAGCGATTTTATGGGGGGTTTCTACTTTGGATCGACAACCATATGATTGATATATCGATGTAGATTGATGTATTGTTGCACCCCTGATCCCACATATTGTTTGATGTGCCTTGTATAGAAGATTTTGCCTACATCAAATGAAAATAGTTTTATTTTATAGCTTTTATTTTTGCATGGGAAACACAGGCTGCAACAAAATTAAAAATTAGTTTGTGAACACAACCAGAAGTTTGTAGACTGGTGATATTTATTTATTTATTTTGTCCCTGTTGTATCTTCTCACTTGTTTTTACATTGACATAAAGGTGTGATTCACTGAAAAACCATTTTTCAGTTTTTATTTCTGATTATCTCTGAGTTTAACACGCAGGCTGAACATGATAATTGTCTCCTACACCTATCTCCTGTTTTAGCTTCTGATAGAAAATAGACAGTGAAACTCTACGATTTGTCCTGCTGTCACTTAACATTCATGGTCTCACCCATCTTGACTCTCGACGGCAAAGGCTGTTGTTGGTTTAGCATCCAAGAAACAGTAGAGAATGTTTCAACTAGTAGAAGCTAACCGTTCGTATTAGCAATTTTGCCACAGCAGAACCCGTTCAGGCTTGTGTTTTTTGTGGAGAAAAACATCAGTGTTGCACAGGGCTGGATTATCATTGCAGGGGCCCCTGGGCACAATGCGCTTAGGTATTTCAAACATTTAAGACCCCCTCAAATCATATTTTCCATCTCTTAATGTAAACATACTTAAAATAAAAATTGGAACTTTCTTTTTCACCACTCTATACATCATTTCTAAAGTTTTAAGATACATAATGTCCTTAAATTTTAACATAGCTGATCCTACAAAAATTGGTTTGTGGACTCTCTATATCCAGCTTCATTTATTATTCTAATAGCTGTTTTTTTGCTATTTAAAAATTGAATCCAGATATGTTTTGTATGTTTTCCCCCAAATTTCCACACAATAACTCATATAAGGCAAGCAAAGGGAAGTGTACAGTAAATAAAGGCAGCTCTTGTGCAATAAATCTCTTGTTTTATAAAGAATAGAAATAGACTTAGATCATTTCTGTTTCACATGATCTATGTGAGATTTCCAACAAAGTTTATCATCAATTATTACTCCTAAAAATGTAGTCTCATATACTCTTTCAATTTCAACATTATTTAGATTCAATTTTACTTCAATATTACGCTTAATACCTCCAAACAACATACATTTTGTTTTACTTTCATTCAGTGATAGTTTATTAAATACAAACCATCTATTTAACTTCATCAGTTCTGTTTCCACTGTTTTCAGTAATTCCTTTATGTTATCTCCTATAAAGTAAAAATAGCTTACGTCCCAACACCGATCCTTGCGGAACTCCACAAGTTACTTTTCTAAGTTTAGATTTCATATTATTAATACTCACATATTGGAGCCTTCTTTCCAGTAACTATTTAACCAAAGTTGTACAACACCTCTTAAACCAAATCTTTCACATTTCTATAACAGTAAAGAATGATCTATCGTATCGAAAGCTTTGGGTAACCTAATGAACACACCTATTCCAATCTGTTTTTTATCCACAATTGTTGCAATATTTTCAATAAATTCCATCACTGCTAGAGATGTTGAGCGATTTCTTCTGAAGCCATACTGATGGTCATTCAATAAATCATATTTTTCAAGAAAAGAATTTAGTCTGTTTTCAAATAGTTTTTCAAGAATCTTTGAAAATGTAGGCAGCAAAGATACTGGTCTATAATTTGACACAACCTGTTTATCTCCAGTTTTATATAATGGGATCACTTTGGCAATTTTCATTTTATCAGGAAAAATTCCAGTTTGAAATGATGTGTTGCAAATATAAGTTAATGGCTGAAGGTTACTATGAAGAACTTCTTTAACTAATGACATATCAAGGCCGTCATAATCCACAGAATTTTTACTCTTAAATTTACTCACCACATCTATAATATCACTCTCACAGACTCCTCCAAGAAATATTGAGTTACATTTATAAGAAGTAAAATAAAAAAAATGTCATCATGTCTTCCTGGTACAGAAATCTCTTTAGTCAAACTGGGACCTACATTAACAAAGTAATCATTAAATTTGCTGACTATACTCTCAATATTCTTAATCGCTACATTACCTTCTTTTACAATACATGTTGGAAAACATGTATTATTCAGATTTTTATTATCTTATTAAGTACACTCCAGGTAGCCTTTATATTATTTTTAGATTTTTGAAGCAGCTTTTCATAATAACTTTTCTTTTCGTATTGCAAAATATAGTTGTTAATCTGTTTCTATATTTCTTATTTGTCTTCATTTTCCTTATTCGTCAAAAAAATCTTATGTAAATTATTTTTCCTTTTACATGCTCTTTCCAGACCTTTTTTCCACCATGTTTTTTTCTTTTTGAGATTTTCAGAAAACCTTTTTAGTGGACAATGACTGTCATAGCTTGACAAAAATATGTCTAGAAATGCATTATATGCATCACTGGTTTCTTCCACATAAACCTTTTTCCAGTCATAATTTTCTAATTCTCTTTAATAACTGCAATGTGTTCAGGTGTTTTTATTATACCAATGTAATCAATCTTTTCCTCTCGAATATTAAATTGATTATTCATTTAAAGCACTGAAAAGACAGGCAAGTGATCACTGACATCTGTGACTAACAGTCCATTGAGTATTTTACCATCTATCTTATTAAAGAAAATGTTGTCAATCAGAGAGGCACTATCCATCTTTATTCTGCTGGGCTTTAGAATCAACGGATAGAACCCAAAACTAAACATTGTATCAGTAAATTCAGAAGTCTCGTTGTGATCATTTGCCTTCAATAGATCAATGTTAAAATCACCACAAAATAAAGTCATTTTTCTTTGTGTTTTTCCAGTATTACAGAAATGTCTCTCATAAACTGATCCATGCACGATGCAGGTGTACGATAAATACAGCTAACTAATATGTTTTTAGATCTTTCAACTTGAATTTCGATAGTTAAACATTTCATCAAGTTATCCACCACAGCGGTCATATTGTTAACAACTTTACATTTAAGACACGATATAACAAATATAGCGACCCCTCCTACTCTTCTATTCCTCCTATTTTGCCAAAACATTTCATAACCCTTTAGTCCATCCTGCAGTTCTCTGTCATCATTCAACCATGTTTCTGAAATCGCCACCACAACAAACTTATTTTGAAATTGATCACGATACTCTTTGATTTGAGAAAAAATACTGTAAAGACTCAGACTGTTAAAGTGAATTAACGAGAAACCTTTTATCTTGGGATCTAACTCTTCCCCACTATAATAATCACATGTCATATCAACATTGTGATAAAGGTGGATATCTGGATCAATGTCATCTAACTCATGAAATGTTCCACACATTTACATACATAGCTTTTTTTCTCACACTTATCAGATATTGTCCATATCACAGTCAGCAACAAAAAGTACTTCTATTTTTCCACTGAATTCTATTTAATTTGTTTAAATCTCTCGAGATCTGCAACATCTCTAACAACAATAACTTTTGCTTGTTCTGGTGACCCATTGAGTCGTATGAATACCTTACAGTTCCTTGTCCAGGTGTCCTGGATGTGCCTTTCCTTCTTTAAAAGTCTTGCCTGTCGTGCGATATCAGCATTTCTCTTTGTAAGATGCTCATTCACGTACTCTCCAGTTCCCTTTATTTTCCTTCCCATCTTCAACAGTTCAACTTTACATTTCCTGCTCACAAATCGACGTATAATAGTTGGCATCTTGTTATGCTTTTGTGAAATAGTATGACATGCTGCTATATTTTTGCTATCCAAGGGAATGTCTTTGTTTTTTTAAAAAACTGAATAACTTGCTGCTCAAGCAAATCCTTTTGAGCTCTAGGTGCGTCTTCTCCCTCCTTGTCACCTGCTGTAGTCCGTGCATAGGTGTAGTGATTTGTCTTCGGACCAGAAATCTCCACATGCAAATGTATTGATTAATCGAGTAAACCACACCTTTAAAAGATTTCCAAACAATGATTTAATATCTGCTTTTAGTTGTTTTATAAGTTTAATTTTAAATAAAGACTAAATTTGCAGATTATGTCAGCAAAGATTATTTCATTTGACATGTAGGATTGTTTTGTATGAATGGATTTGAAATGGAATGCAATTAATTGACCTGAATTGAATTGAACCAACATGGAGAATTGAGAAGTGGCACTAAATAAAAATTAAGCAGAGGGAAAATAGAGATGTATGTAATTGTTTCAAATGCAGAAAATAAAGTGATGGATCAAGATTCTGGATGTGAAGGTCAGTGATGGTACCTTTGTTGTATTGATGCAGGTACGCAGAGAGTTAGCCAACAGAAGGAAGAACAGATTTCAGAACAGTGGGGAAGCCATAGGTACAGTACTTGAAGTTATCCCAACAGAAAGAAACCTGTACAATTTTTAATAAAAATTGTCCTTTAGGGCATTGATCATTATGAGATCAATGCCCTAAAGGACTCACCATTTTCTGCTGAGTTCCTTGCTGTGTTTGTGCTGAATTATAACAGACAACGGTTTGGCTTTTCAAGGGTCAACATCCATCTTAGTCTGATTTGGAAAAGAAAAATTCAACACTGACACAAAGGCTTAGACACTTGGGGAGCTGCAGGAGGTTTTCTCTATGGATTCATTGCTCAGGGCTGCGATGGAGAGCGAGCTCTTTCCTTAATATTTATGAACTTCTGCATCAGACTAAGTTATGGACACAGACTGAGCCAAGACCTCGCTTAGTGTTTTCCCTCCCTTAATATTTATGCTTCCTGACCCTTTTTCTTCTTCTTTCTTTTTAGCAGTTTTTTCCTGTTTCCTCAAAATTTATTTGAGACAGAAACAGAAAAAAACATTTTTACACGCCTCCCATTTAGGTTAGAGTGTAATAATGCAAATCTGCACATGTTACATCTCTAACTTTTTATATAATTTGAATATTTCAGGAGAAAATTGTGTGACCCAAAATGAGAAACATCAATTGTAACTTATAATGAAAAATGGGAAGCCAATAATAATGATTTAATAGCTGGCTGGAATCATTTAAACATGTTCCAGCGCTCCTCTCTGCAGTTTAAAAGCTTATATTTCACTAATGTGGACACATTCATAATTCCATGAAAGCGCTTCACAACTGCACCAAATAGCAACGCGTTTGCCAGTAATTCTTACTGTTTGTTTTATCCTGCAGCTTTGAGTAGTGGTTTCTGGATCAGGACTGTGCGTATTTCAGACAAAGTACTAATCACAGGAATGCATTAATTTACATTCACTTTTAAAAGTACAAACTTTTCTGGAAATCGAGAGATCGTGCTTGAGTGTCTCCAGCCCTGTGCGTGTCCAGATAGGCAACACAAATACTTAGAATGACAATAAATCTCTTTTACATCTGTTGTCCCTGCTGGAAGTCTAATCTGAGGTGAACACATTTTGCCTCTGGGAGAATTCGTAAATAATGAGAGTTTGTCAGAGTTTATTATTTAATCTGAATGTACATCAGACCCAACATATGATTTATGCACAGATGCATTATTTTCAAGTGTATGAAATGACCCTTTAATTCTTGATTCATTCATCCATTCATTTTAGGACCTTATTTAAAATCAGGTCACATTGGTTGCCGTTACCCAGGGATATTTAAAAGTATTCCCAGGCAATAAAAAATCACTGGAGAAACAGTTAAACGACACAGGACTCGTGATGGGGAAGGCTGTTGTTGGTTTAGCTTCAGAGAATGTCTCGGTTAGTTGAAGCTAACCATTAGCATTAGCAACTCCACAACATGGCAGACCTCCTTCAGGCTTGAGTTATTTGTGGAGATACAAACGTGGACAAAATTGATGGTACCCTTTGGCCAATGAAATAAAACCCCACAATGAGCACAGAAATAACTTGAATGGTCAGTGGGCCTACAGATCAGGCTCCAGGCAGTCACTGTGCTGTTTGGTGACATGGTATGTACCACACTCAACATGGACCAGAGGAAGTGAAGGAAAGGGTTGTCTCAGGAGTTTAGAAAGAGTGTGTTAAAGGTACATGTTACAAGACCATCTCCAAGCAGCTAGATGTTCCTGTGACTACAGTTGCTCATATTATTCAGAAATTTAAGATCAACGGGACTGTAGCCAACCTCCTTGGATGTGGCCACAGAAGGAAAATTGATGACAAATCAAAGAGACGGATAATCTGAACAAAAGAGCCCAGAAAAACTTCTAAAGAGATCCAAGGTGAACTTCAGGCTCAAGGAACATCACTGTCAGATTGCACCATTCATCACTGTTTGGACTACATGGGAGACGATACGGAAGTTATTGAAGACAAATCATAAAAAAGCCAGACCGGACTATGGTAAACTACTTGTTGACTAGCCACAAAGTTTCTGGGAGAACTTTTTGCCAAGGCTCATCAGCTCTATGTTCACAGACAGAAAAATGAAGCATATCAAGAAAAGAACACTGTCCCTTATGTGAAGCATGGAGGAGGCACTGTTATGTTCTGGGGCTGCTTTGCCGTATCACAGGGTGTCTTGAATCTGTGTAGGTACAATGAAATCTCAAGACTATCAACGGATTCTAGAGACAAATAGCTGGCCAGTGTCAGAAAACTTGGACTCAGTCGCAGGTCATGGGTCTTGTAACAGGACAATGACCCAAAACACACAGCTAAACACACCAAGAATGGCTAAGAGGAAAACACTGGACTATTCTAAAGTGGCCTCCTATGAGCCCTGAATTCAGTTCTATTGAGCATCTCTGGAAGGAGTTTAAACATGCCATCTGGAAAAGGCGTCCTTCAAACCTGAGACAACTGGAGTAGTTTGCTCATGAGGAGTGGGCCAAAATACCTGCTGAGAGGTGCAGACGTCTCATTGACAGTTACAGTAATTGTGTTATTGCAGTTATTGCCTCAAAAGGTTGCGCAACAAAATACAAAGTTAGGGGTACCATCATTTTTCTCCAGGCCTGTTCCATGAGTTATTTTTTTTTTAAATAATTCCATTGAACCATGGTTAAAAAGCAAAGCTTGACTTCCACTGATTATATTTCATATAATTTTTATTTATTATTACCTTTATCAGATTTAAAGTGCAAGTCACCCCCAAGTAAACTTTTTTTTGCTGATAAACTAAATAAACGAGTTTCTAATCGTGCTGCAGATACGTGTTGTCAATAATTTGGCACTTCAGTGCATGTTAGTTAAAATTTAAATATTTTGCCTAAAACTGGCAGTGTTGTGCCGTTGTCAGGTAAAAACTCTGCACTGTATTCTAATTTAAATCTGCCACCGCTATTGGCTAAGAGGTATGCTATGATGTAAACTGGTACATTATGATGTCACAATGCTGTTGTGAGCCTGTGTGTGTGTGTATTTGTTAGCAGCTCCGCCCTCTCGGTCTGCCAAGCAACAGCATTTGTTGCATTTTTCAAACATGAAGTGGGAGTGGAGTTAGAATCTGGTAGGGGTTGACTTGCCCTTTAAATTGTTTCTGTGACAATTGTGTTTTTATTTTATTTTATTTATTTATTTATTTTGTTTACCGAAGGGTACCAACAATTTTGTTCACCTGTGTAAAACATCAGCGTCGCAAATCAAACAGGCAGTGGCAGCACCAGGATGTGGTACATTGCAGTTAGCCTATCAGAGGCAAGATTTACGAATAACAGAAAAAAAAATCTAAATCTTGCCGTTTTCTGCTCACCTCTCCTCTGGCTCACTTGTAGTTCCTGAAACAGGAACGCCAGAGGTCTTTTACCACAGAGCTGGACTCACAACGTTGGGGGAAAAAAGTGAATGTTGTATTTAATGCCCTTTTAATGCTTATAAAGGAAGTCTGATGATGAAACTAAACATCAAGTCTTATTGATATTGCAGTTAGTAATCTTCTGTTTAAAGTCATGCTAGCACTACACTTGTTGATTTGCTTACATTTTCAAAACACACATGTGTTGAGTGTAAAAGACCAGCTCAGTGGCCTAGTGGTAGAGTGTCCTCCCTGAGACTGGGAGATCAGGGTTCAATTCCTGGTCGGGTCATACCAAAGACTTTGAAAAAATGGGACCCAATCCCTCCCTGCTTGACACTCAGCAGTAAGGGGTTGGATTGGTGGATTAAGCCACCAAATGGTTCCCGAGCGCGGCTGTGTCTGCAGCTCACCGATCCCCCAGGGGATGGGTCAAATGCGGAGAACAAATTTTGCACACACATCAGTGTGTGTGACAACTGCTGGGACTTTAACTTAACTTTAACTTTAAAAATAATCTTAAGAGATCCTGATGTATCTGTTATTTCTTACCTTATTCCATCCAAATCACTATCCAAACTTTTACCAACCTTCACAAACAGACCAGACTAAATGCTCACCAGTGCATGTTTCCATTTAGACAATTTCCCACCACATTCTAGGTAATTGATGGATGCATTTGAATTAGAGCTTTCACCTTTAACATCAACTTTAAACATGAGATAACACAAGCTCAGTCATCTTGTTTCCTCTTGGTGATTGTTGAACTTTCATCTGGGAACAGATGATGAGGCAACACATCAAATATATGTTGAATATGACCTCATATCCTCTTCAAAGCCCAGATGAGATGCTTTGCATTGTAATATGTGGATCATAAATTTCCCTGGATGCTTAAGAGGCCTTTACCTGTAAACAGATATACCACTGACTCCTGTGACCAATAAAAAATAATACGGATTTGAAGGTATTACCTGCCTAGTTACAATAACAAACATCTTGAAGCTTATGTGTTTGGCAGATTAGTACGAGGCCACTTTCAAGTAAAGCTCAAGTTTATCCAACTCTGTGTGGAAATGTAATGATTTTACTTTGTGGAGTTCATAATGGCTGAAAATGAACATAATCTATTTGCATTCATGTTTGGCTGATTTTTGCAGCTCACATGTTCAAGGATCCTGCTAACCCTTTGTTATGATTGGCCTTCAGCACTGGATGGTGTCAGAATATAAATGTGATTTTAACTGAAGCCACTCTTGTGTGTGTTGCAGGTGTTTCGTACATTTTTACTTTTAGTACTTTGAGCCATAGAACATTTCTGCAAAGTTATTCTCTCAGCACTGGGTCTGCCCTAATCCTCTATTATCTGACCTTCCCGGTGCCCGAGTGGTGCTCTCCTGTGAGTCATATATACATACATATATATATATATATATATATATATATATATATATATATATATATATATATATATATATATATATATATATATATATATATATATATACATATTATATGAGTCTTCATCTCAGCTCCCAAGCACCCCCCCCCCCTTCCCCCCAGTTACCCCTCCTTTTTTCCACAGATGGATTTTTTGTTGCATTAATCCCACAGATCAGGTGGGTTTTGTCAACGTGTTAAACTTTAATACTTCGGGTCATTTATCTTTACGGTCCAAGCTGGGGTCTGTCAGCAACCAGACGAGCCATTTCCTCATTTGGTTTGGGAGTAAAGTGGCGCAGGAGAGAGCAAAAGGGGGAAGAAATTGGGGGGGGGGGGGGGGTGAAGATGGAGTGAAGTGGATTGGGGTGGGGTGGGGGGGGTAGTTGCAGCTCACCATTTAATGAAATCCTGATGTGAGGAGGGAGAGGAGGCCTTGGTGGTGGGGTGGAGGGGTGATCCTGGAGGTCGAGGCGCCACACCATCTCCAGTAAACGACGCGCCTCCAGAGAGATGGCTTCACTCGCTCATTTATTTTCTCTTGTTTGGAGGAGCGACTGTAGCTCGTAAAGAACGCTCCACGGTGTGCCCCTCATTACGTGGCGGATGCTGCATCAGGGATCCGCCAGGCGCCCAAGTGGACAAGGATAGAATTGCAAGTGATTAATTGTTGAAAGCTGCCCTGGAACATGGTGTGCTCACACATGTATTTGTCTTCATTTGCCAAGATATGTGCTGTGACATGAGAAGATAGGCCTTGGGAGTCCCGAACAAAGTCCATGTTGTTTTTTCTCATAGCAGGAATCTAATGATTTGGAAGGGAAAGCAACAGCCTCAATAATGTTTTCTTTTTGTGAGGGGGAGGCGCTGGGGCTTCGTATAGAATAGAAACATATTTTCTATTGTCAATTTAACAGCATCATAGCACTAATGGACAAATAACAAGAATGGTTCAGAGAGAACAGCTATTTTGTTTTGTTTCCTCCAGATGAAATGTCAGCGCCATATTTCACTTCTGTAATTGAAATAAACAATTTAAATCATGTCGCTGTAGCATAAATAATGTCAGAGAACGTGTTGGAGTCTGTGTCGTCTGACTGTGATTTTGTACGATTGTGTGCACTCATCTGGGAGAGAGGGGACGTTTCTAAGATCATTTAACATGCAGATGTTTGTATTTTCTTTACTGCAAATCATTTGAGAAACATAATTTACCCAAATTAGGACATGTTATATTAGATGATAATACACAAACCTGACACGTCAGATTCAGTTTACAGGTGAAACTGGGAAAATGAGAATATGGTGCAGAAGTCCATCAGTAGTTCAGCTTAGACTGAGAGACCATCCAAAGGCTCAGGTGCCCTTTGCAGGTACTCTAGATTCATTAGCTGAGTGTGACACTTTGAGTCTAGACTACTGAACCTTTTCACAATATTCTAATTGTCTGAGATTTTGGATGTGGGGTTTTCATCAGCTGTAAGCCATAGTCAGCACAATTATAACAAATAAAGGCTGAAATATCTGCCTTTGAGGCGAATTACTGTACACAAATGAATCTTTGCACTATACTCTAATATTTCCAGTTTCACGTAAATAACTGAAGTTTTTGGGGCAGTTTTTTTTCTAATAGCAGCAGTGAATCAGCTCTGAGGCCAGTTCAAGACATAAAACTTTAATGACAAATGAACTGTGATAAAACAAAAATTTGCCACATAAGACATTGAGGCTTAGATGTAATGAGGCAGGAGAAAGTGAAGAATGTGTCCATTAAATGTTTCTGTTACAAGTCAAAAAGTCAACAAACAAAATGTTCTAAAAAACTCAGTCATCAATGTAATTAATCCTTTAAATTCAACGATTTTAGGAGGTTTTTGATTTTAGAACATACATAGAACTTCTGTCTTCACATTTCAACATAACAATAATATATAATAAACTCTAATTACATTCACTTTTTGATGGAGATGGATTTTGTGCAGGACCTCTGACGTTCTTTACCCCGTCCTCCGTGGCCTTCAGCCTGCTGAGCTCATGTTGTGTTCTGATCTCAGAGCAGCAGCAGAGGCCCATCGCTGTCTATAAATAGATCTGACCAACTGCACAGCACATGCACTCGTGTATGAATGTGAGTTTATTAAATACCAAAGCTACTAAATGAAAAACAGGTGGAAATGTTATTTCATGGAGTGATGAAAGAGCATCGTTTAGTTTTTAAATGACGCTGTGGTTAATGAGATATTTATATAAAAACCCAGACTGAAAATGTACTGATGCTGATGCATTTTTCCCCACTCATTAATAAGAATGTTGCAGTTTAATGTGAATAAAAACACACAAAACTAATCATGTTGCATGTGGTTAAAGCGTCTTAGATCCCCTTTAATCTCAATAATAGTTTTATAATGAAATAAATGTTATTGCAGCACCGCGGAGGTATAGCTGGTCTTATTAATAACATGTCTTTAATGAGTTGGCTACAAGCCACAAACATGAACATCAACACTATAAATCTAAAGTTGCAGTATCAGGTTCCAAGTGCCACTGGTCAGTGGGCTAATTACTCCATAAAGAAGCCAGTCAGGAGTTAAACAGGAGGAAAATTCACCCAGAATGCTATAATTCTGCTAAACCTTCCACATATCCTTCTTCGTGATCTTAAACGGGCCCCTGAGCCATTACAGAGCAGCAAGGACGACCGCTGTCCCCTCCCATGAGAGAGGGGGAGGCATCATGGAATTAAACGAGCTACTTTATGTTTGATAGTGTTTAGATTTTGGAGGTATGAATCTGAAATCTGCAGCTCAGCAGATACTCAGCTCATTTATTTCATTCATTCATGATAAAAACAGGTGTGTATGCATTCATGGTGCACTGGCTCTGATCCCCTCAGCCATCAGAACAGTTAGTGACCTAATTATGACCTCTATAAGCAAGTGATAAGTGATGGTGACCTCGGGAATAATTCTACTAAGTTTATTATAGAAAATTACGCAGTTTCATTTATTAATGAATAAATACATATATGTTATTTTTCAACTGAAGCCTAAGCTCCAATCAGGGCCGTTTCATCCAATTGTATTTATTTATTAAACATTATTTTTTTAAATTATTATTTAATCTAATGTTTCACAGTTTGTGTTAGTGGATTTAATCTTCAACTCTTGTTAAAATATTTAGGAATCAGTGAATAACCTTATTAATATTCATTTCAGCTAAATACATATGTAAGTCTGAAATGTATTCAGTTAAGTGTAAAAATAGAGATCTATTCAGCTTGGATTTTCACATTTCATTTACACGTTTTTTACGTTCAAAACAAATTTTATATCTTATGTACTTTTTGAATGAATAAATAACATAGTTTATGAAAAAAATGTTGAATTGAAGGGAAAATCAGAAAATGAAAGAAAAATCTATAGGCCGGATCATACAGGCCGTGTAACCTCTCCATGTTTAATATGCAAAGTGGAGCTATAATAAATAAATAAATAAATAAATAAATAAATGTTGAACACAGACAGACGTTTTGACCCATTTAATTTAGAAATAAATTTAAATGTGTTTAATTCGGGTGGGTGTCAGCAGAAATAGTTCAGATTGATTTATTAACCCAGGTTATAATTCGAACCTGGACATGAGTATTTTGATTAGTGACCAAAACCAGTCTGAGGAGAGGGGGCTGGCAGACGGGTGTGAGGCAGACTTATGGATGCTGACGATCGGAGACCCTCTGCGGTCTGACTCTAACTCACGTCTCCATCTCTGTGCTGCTCAGAAATCCAATCACCACCTAATCAAATAGTGACACTACGGAACCCAGAGCCCAAATAACGGAGGGCTCGGTCTCAGGAGAGCGCCGCCATGGCCAATAAGAACTGATGACGTCGCTACGTGCAGGACCCGTGAACCTGGCGGAGGCGAGGAACACCTGTGTGTCTTCATTTGGAAAGAGCACGCTCTCCTCGTGTCACTGACGTCAGCTGCGACGCTCACGGAATTTGACGGATAAACGGGAAACACGCGCGCATTAAACAGCTGTGATGCTTCTGTTGTGCAAAGCAAATATTATTTAATAAAGGATGTTTTTAAGAGTCACTGATTGTCTAAAATTTGCATTTGCAGTTATAAAGTGTTTACCTTTTGTTTCTTTATTGTTATAATTCTGAGATAAAGGAGCGGAGCGTCGCTCATGACGGAGCTAATCTGGAGTCTGTGGAGCCTCGTGAAGCTCCTTGTGGAGCCGCTCAGCGACTTCAGCCCGATGGAGGCTGGAAAACAAAATACCCACAGCGCCCCGAGCAGCCTGCGCCTGTATCGTGTTATCCTGAGAGGCGTTTACAGCTGTTTTCTTTCATAATACAGGATAACCCGCTGCGCGCGCGCTGAGAGGCGCCGCTTTACAGCAGCAACGGACACCAAACCGCTGCTTTGATTAAAAATAACAGGAGTTTGATTCATTTATGAGCTGAGTTAGATGTAATACGGTAATAATTGCGAAATTAAATCTATTTTGAGATCACACATCTGTGATATTTGTATGACTGTAGTTTATAACGTGTTTTTTTATTCTAGGCCTCACTTTGCATACGTTTACTAACGTATTGTCGATTAATCAGTAGTTTTTTTTATTTTGTTCATTTTTAAATTTAAAATTATACATCAAATTCAGCTTTCCGCATTTTATATTCTTAAAAAGGTTTTGTTTTCCATCTGAACGGCCTTCATCTAAATCCAAAAACATGAAAAAAACGATGTGCAAAGTACCACTGACGTGTGTTTTTTCTTAAAACTCCAGCTCTGTCTCAGATGAAACAACCGTTTCAGGTCTGTTGCTGATGTTGATTCACCCTTTTGACTTTTAATAACGCCATAACCCAAAATGTTAGTGAATTAGGTTAATAATGTCTGCAATACTTTAATTTTGTTTTACCACACACCCGGTCCATGAACTTCAAATGTATTGGGAGGAGTCTGCGACAAAACAAAATATTTCTTCTTCAATTAGAAAAATCCAAACGATGCTGGTTTTTGGGCGAGCGGCGCGTTTTGGAGAGAGGAGGCCGCTGATGGGAGGTAGAAGTGGAGCGAATCATCCAATTAAAACCTGCATGAGCTGATGATTGATGATGTCAACTTTCCTGCTTCTAATTAACGTTTAGATTGGGCCTTGGGGGAGGGGGGGGGGGTCACGCCACCCTTTCCTAAAGGTTTAAAACAAATCGATGGCGTTTTGCGGGTTTCTGACGCTTTAACAGATCTGAAGGTTAATTACCCAAATCAGTTCGGGTCCGAGCGGCGTACGGAGCTCCCAGTAGGTCCATCCTTTAGTCGAACATGCTTTTGTCTCATTCAGGCCTAAGAAACAACGCCAATAAAGAGAAGAAAGTCCGATGGTGTGGAATCCAATGTTTAAATTGACCAGTTAATGTAAAAGAAAATTTCAATTTTCTGTTTTAATCTTCGTCATTTTTGCCTCATTTCAGATTCAAGTCCAAACGTGTCAGGATAAATATCCGTCACCTTGGTATTAATATAATTTCATCTTCTTGAACTTTTCCCTAAAACGACGTGTGACTCTGCCCAAATCCTCTAACTGAATTTCCACCCAGCGTCTCCAGCTTGTTATGGAGAAATATGTATTCAGATCAGCCTCAAAGGGTGGACCTCACCGCCAGATAATAGAATTTCCTGCTGTTTTACAACTATGTCCCTAAACCAATGTCACCATATGCTCCTGTTGGCACAAGACTCTCCACAGTGGCATGAGGAGAGGCGGCTTTTACGCAGCAGGGTCAGAAATGATGCGTTTTTCTGCTTTATCCGGTGATATTAAACTATAATCTGGCTTTAAGAAAGTTTGATAATTTTTTGCTTTATTTCACGCACATAAAAATATTTTTTCATGCAGTGTATTTCATTCTCAGCTGAATAATTGTTATTCTGTAAAAATGCGCATTCCACCCTTATGAAAAATGACAAATAATCCAGAATCTAAAACCAAAGTGGAGTTTAAATAGGACAATGTATTTTTTCTCCTGTACGAACCTGCTCGTTTCTCCCGGGCGTCCAACTGGTCCGGTCCGGGTAATTTTCTGACTCTAATTCGTTTGTCTCTTTACATCTTAAACCTCCGGTACATTTCACATTCTCCGCCGTCAGACTGGGAGCCGCAGCACGGCGTCACAATCATTATCCGCTTATTTCACGCTGGCGCATTGTGTTACACTGAAGCTGTGGATATACCTGCAGGGACCGTCTGGAGCATGCATAGCTCACACACGAAGGGTGGAAGAACTGAGCAGAAACATGGCGCATATAAAAACAGTAAGTTAGCAACTAAATGAAGATTAAATGATATTCGTTCTTTTATTTCCCTAATATTCTTTTTTTCTCAGGTAAACACGCAGTTTTACATTCTACTGGCACTTTAATAACAATACATCCGCACTCATTTTTACTTTAACCATGAATACAAAAAACGTTTATACTAAACTAAATGTGTTGAAAATAACGTGTCTTTAAATTCAAATCTATAATCAATGTGTCTTTTTTGGAGTGAAATCCATGTGCAACACGGTGCCTAATGAGCACATTTACGCAGACGCTCTGTGCGTAATTACGCACGGAAATGGATAAATAAATCACGGCTGGAGAACAAGTTGTTTAAAGTTTTCTATACTAAAAAAGATGCTGGTGGCAATCATTTAAATTCCCATCAACTCTCCCTTTCTGGAGGAACACGCCAGCAGAGGGAAACATTTGAAGGGATTTTTTCTCCTCGGCAGCTCCAGACTCCTCCTATTCCCCACGTCCAATTAGTTATTATGTTCCGGCCCTTTAAGACACAGCGGCGGGTCACCAAGTGGTGTAGTGTTTCTCTAATTGAACTTCGCCCAAACAACAATAAGTCGTTAGCAGTCGCTTTCTTCCCCTCTGTGTGTCCGAGAAAGCGGTTTTTTTACATACTTTTTTTCTCTTCTTGCAGGAATTCACCCCCTCTGTCCCTTTCTAAACATCTACATGGATCCTGGCAGAGGAACTGGGACTCTCTGAGGGGGAATACAGCGCAGCTGCCTCTGTAACTACGCCCGAAGCATGGTTATTCTGGAGGAAGGCTCTCAGGCGAGCTAAGATCCAGAGCGTTCAAATCCAGCGGAGGTTCTGCCAGAGCGCAGGGTGCGAGAAAAGCTTAACGGGACGTTTCCATCCGCCTTTTGAATGAAATTACCAACTTTAGTGTGAGTGCAGCGATTGTTCGGGACTGCGATGACCTCTAGTAAAGACATGAAAGCAGGGTCTGTGTTGCAGTCCAGCGGGGAGGAAAGGAGGCGAGCCCCCTTAGACCAGCTGCCGCCGCCAGCCAACTCCAACAAGCCCCTAACGCCGTTCAGCATCGAGGATATTCTGAACAAACCCTCCGTGAAGAAATCTGTGGCCAGCATCTGTCCGCCCAGAGTTCTGGAGAAAGTTGCGGGCTCCAACTCGGCGCGGAACGGGATCACCACTCCTTCCTCGCCGCTGTGCGCGCTGGAGGAGCTGGCCAGCAAAACTTTTAAGGGTCTGGAAGTCAGCGTGATCCAGGCGGCAGAAGGTACAAAACATTCTTCATCCCCAAAAATGGGAATTTTCAGGAAGGCAGGATTGAGATCATTTTAATGCATTCAGAGCGGAGAGCTGTGTTTGGCTTTTAAAGTGGACATGAGGGGACGTGTGTGGGAATGTGTGAACGAACAGGGACATTTACGCATGGCGATAGCTACTGTCCAGAACTCTACAGTAGCTGGGCCTTTATGTGTGGAAAAACACGAAGATCCTGCGTTTAACTTTTAAATTTTATATATTTTACTTGCATTTCAGAATGCAATCACGTTTATTTCGTAGCCTGATTTAGATGTTGCTTGTTGATCCGTTCAAACAGTTTGACTCCAGATTTTATTAATATCATTTATAATATCGAATGACATTTAAATGTAGACATTACATTTTTTCTCCTAAATGATTAAAGAACATTGAAAAAGTAGCTTTAAATTGTCTTTTGTTGACGAGTTTCCATCCCTCTCCGTTTCCTTGCCTCTCCAAGGTCGGGAGCATCTAAACGCCTTCGGACAGCGGCAGACGTCAAAAAAGAGGAGAAAGTCGCGGACGGCCTTCACGAACCACCAGATTTATGAACTGGAGAAGAGGTTTTTGTACCAGAAGTATCTTTCTCCAGCTGACCGTGACCAAATCGCGCAGCAGCTGGGACTCTCCAACGCGCAGGTCATCACCTGGTTTCAGAACCGTAGGGCCAAACTCAAGCGAGACCTGGAAGAGATGAAAGCGGACGTCGAGTCGCTAAAGAAAATCACCCCACAGACCCTCCAGAAGCTCGTCAGCATGGAAAACCTGGAGGACGCGCAGGGTGGGGGCCCCGGGGCCAGGTCGCCCAGCGTCTCCCCGACCTCTCAAGGACACCGAGCCTTCCCACAGTCCCCCTCTTCATCCAGAGACCAAACCACGGATGAGTTCTCGGAGGATGATGAGGAGATTGAGGTGGATGATTAGCAGAGGAGGGGGCTGATTTTCATAAACTCCAACAACAGGAAAAGAAGAATATTTCAGAGGGACATTTTTTTCTTCCCAAACTTTTGCACGGATAAAAGGAGAATACACGCATATATGAACATCTTTGGAAAGTTTTCATATTTTATTTCTTTTTATTTTATTTATTAATCGGACTTCGTGCTTTTTCACAAGAATTCGGGAATATCCGGTTCCCCTTCGGTCAGATCTTACCGGTGTATCGGGAGAAGGAGCAGTGTGTAAACATTTTAAATGATCTGAACCTCAAAGAGAGCAAAAAGTTGTGCAACTCAGATGCAATTTTATATATATTTTGTTCAGTTAAACGTCTCAAGATCTGCCCCCAAAGTGTAAACTTAAACCCCGTTTGGTTTGAATCCTGTCCCCATCATGTGCAGCTTTTATTCTGGGCTCTTTGGAGGAGGGTATCTCTGCAAGCATGCAGGCCTACTGACCCTAACCCAGCCTCACGTCACGCGCTCTGACTTCTGTACATAAATCAAACATCTTATGCGATAATTTTATTGTAACGTTCTATTTAATCAGCATCTATGTAAATAAAGGTTATATGATATTTCTCAGCGCGGTGTGATTGTCCAAAGATGGAATCTTTGTTATAATTTAATTATTATTGTGCAGTCTGGAAATGCTCGCATCTCAATGGTTTAATGTGATTTTGACTCACTGACCCCTTCTGCTTTCGCCCACGACTTCAATTAGCAGCCGAGTCCTGCTTTTATGTTGGCCCGGGTCTGGAAACATCTTGTCACAAGAAGGTCCCGGTCTGGCCGCGGTACTTAGGAGAAAGAAGCCGCCATATGTTTTCTTCCGCCTTCCACGCATCGCCTTTAACACAACTAGTCGACATGATTGATTAGGTTAACCCGCCTTTGCCGCACATAAACAGCTTTCACCGAGCGGTGGGTGATAAAGGCACGCATCTGCCACTCTTCACTCGGGTTTGTTTAGAGGACAAAAACAGTCCGCCATGAATAGCAAATGGGTTCGCGTGAGGAGTGTCCTAATGAATAAATCCAAACGGAACGCAGAGGAAAGGTGTCGCGCTGCTGCTGCACGACCATTTGTAACTGAATCAAAGGTTCAGTGTGTGTGTGTGTGTGTTTAAATTGGAATTAAAACTGCAGCTCTGCCCTTTTCAGTGCACCATTTGCGCGTCTGTGCATAAAATTTGACTTTTTCAGTTCTTGATTTATTGGGAGGAATTCAAAATACCTCGAATCTAAATTTAAATACACATTTTTACGTTATTTATTTTAAAATGGGCTGCTCTTCTTAAATAACTCAAAATAAATTATTTAGGTATGAAAACAAAAAAAAATAAAGATGAACTGAAACTTTAAGACATCTTTAAGTCTGTTTGGACTGAAGATTCTACATTTTATGGTCAAAGCAGATGCAGAGCAACCGAGCAGCCTGGTGATCACAAAAGAAGTAATCGGCTGTAATGGGAGGTTGAAAAGTCAAGTAAGGCTTTTATTGTGGAGGCCCGCAGACTGGCAGGAAGAACAACGTAAACACAGACAGCTGATATAGTTGTTTTATTTTTACTTTTGTTTTGTGGCACCTACTGATTTGGTCTCAGTAGGAAAAAGTAATCTCTTTTCTGTAGCAGCTTCTTTGGTCACACAACATTTCAAATATAACAACTTCAAACAATTGTCTTTAATTGTAATTTACCCTTTAACACCTCAAATCAACAGTTAAATAGATACATTATGCTTCTCCATTACAGCGTATAATTTATATTTGCAGCTATAAACTAATGTGTGTCTGATAACTTCAGAATAAAAAACAGAATGAAAAAGACTTTGGCCTAAACCACAAATAATTCATGTTTAATTTAGCATAAACACACCCTGGGGATATGGACAAGTGTAGGGATTGTGTAGTCATCGTTCTTTTGCAGGTTATTGTGCAATTATATATATATATATATATATATATATATATATATATATATATATTTGTTTTTTTTTTTCAAATGGGAGAAAATCGTGGTCTTGATTTGGAGTTGGCAAACACAGCTTTTATTTCAATATCGTCCAGATATATTGTGCACCAGTTCAAATATGGGTCATGGATTTAACTCAGCAGAACTAGTTTTATTTTTCTAATCAAAACTCTGATGATTTACTTTTATATTTTTTCATATCAAGCTTAAAATATTTTTGTAAAGATTTCTCCCCGTTGCACATAGTTCTGTATGTGCAGAACATTTACTGTGTTATTTAGAATTTTAGGGTTAATTTTGATAAGTGTAGGTGAAAGTTTGGCTCTAAAAGTGAGAATGCATTCTTTATCAGCTTGTGTCAGGTTATCTGTCTCCTTTCACCCTGGAGACGAGAAACAGCAGCTCGTCTGGTGCATAAACAGCGCCAAGCCTGCCACCTAGTGGTCATCTAGGGGAGATGTTTTGTAAGACAGACAAAAGATCAGTGAAATCTTTGCAGCTCAGTGTTTTCTTTAGACACGTTTCTCTTGTTCTACTCCTCCAAAGAATGAAAAACTGCTACTGCATAGAGTAATTGCTAACGCCGTTTTTGTTATGGAAGCTCAACAGCTACAGCTTTTATTCAAGCAGACTATCTTTTATAAAGACAATTTTAGGTCAAATGTGATTTTCTTTAACATTTTCATTTTTACTAAATGTTTTACTATTTTGGGAAGATTTGTTTAAAACCAAATTAGAATACTTTGAAATTTTTAAACAATTTACACAATAAATTCATAATTTATCTTTTAAAATTTGAGTACAAACCTCAAGGAATACTTACATAACTGAAGAAAATCGAGACTTTTTTCTCTCTAAATATTTTAAACTAAATTACCTCTCCTATACAAATATAATTCTTGCTTAAACAGAATAAGAAACTCCCACTTGTCACATTTAACCTGTAAGGGGGCATTATTGTCTAGACATAAGAAAACGGTCTTGGATGCCCAAAATGTAGGGAGAAAAAACACGCTTAAGATCTTTTTTTTTTCCATTTCAGATTTATTTTCAAAAATACAAAACAGAGAAAATAATATATGTACACAAACACTATTAAAATAGAATATGTATTGTACAAAAGTTGTACAGCTTATTTTAAACTGAACCCTCATCCTATCTGTTCCTCTTGTCTTTGATGGTGTAGTGAAGAACTAAAGGTTGAGCCTGCAGGAGGAAAAAAAACATTTAAATCGTTATTGATTAGAGAATATATATTTAATGAAACACGTCTGGTGAGAGTTCTGCAGTTTTCTACATGAAGTACGTGCGAAACAGATGTCTGCTGCCCTCCAGCTGATATTTGCTGCTCCATACCTTTCCAAACCAGTGTGAGAGCCATAGTCGTTTCATTGTCATGTGATCGGGCAGAGACTCGTTATTAAACATCATTTGAACCTACGGAGACACAAAACAGACGTAAAGGGAAGTCAGAGAGAACTTTATGTGAATGTTTTTAAGACAAACTTTGGAAAAATAAACCTTTTTTCAGCCTGATGGCATTCTTCTGGAGTAAAATTACAAGCAACTAGAGAATTTAGAAGAAGTCACGTCTTAAAAACTTTCAATAAATTAAGATTTCCAGTTATAAAAAAATACTAAAGACATTTAAATCACACTCCTGCTTTAATTAGACATACTCAATCATCTTTAGGGACTCTAACTTTAAACTCAGGGATGAGTAAATAATTTGTCCCACTTTAACTGGACAAGTGGTTATTTAAAATATTTTAAAACGGCTGCATATTGTTGGTGAACAGCGAGCTGAAGTGTTACTTCCTCTTGTATCATAGAAAAACTTTGTATTTGTCTAAAATTTTGAGATCTTTATTACAAACAAAGACACCACTGAATGTGTCTAAACATGTCATAAATGTTACTTTAACGGTAAAAGAGCTTAAAGTAAAGCTGGGAAACTCGACTAAACTGTGAGTCGATGGGTTCTGTTAGTTAAAATAACAAATCCAGTTCCAGAGTGATGGCTTCAGATGCTGTAAACACATATATAACAGTTGCCTTTACATAAAAAAAGCATGATCAAATGGATCTTTGACAGAAATAACAACATTTCTCTTAATGTTGACCAAGACAGTTAATGGGATTTTTTTCTCCCCCATTTTAAGTAGGGCTGGGCAAAATGGAAAAATCCTATCACCATATAAATTTTCCATATCAGTCAATACACACACACACACACACACACACACACACACACACACACACACACACACACACACACACACACACACACACACACACACACACACACACACACACACACACACACACACACATCACAAAAGGCAATGGCTATTTTTGTCAATCTTTAACGTTCACTGGTATTTAAATTTAGATTTGAATATGTAAAGTTATTTTTTATTTTAAAGTTTTATTTTTGAAAGCTGAACATGTCACATAAATGTTTTGGATAAATAAAAGAGGTTTATTTTAAACTAAAATCTTTAATTTTCACAAGAGAACAGAACTCAATAAAACGGGCTTGTTTTAAACAGCTTATTTGAGAATAAGCAATAAAAAAAGAAGTAAAAGACAAAAGGACAAAAAACAATGTTTTACATCAGGGAAGTTTTAAGCAGCTTTAAAAGAAACACTACAAACAATAAAATAGGCATCATCTATGCTCGCACTGTTATATTTGGCATTTTTCTAGTTGCTGTAGCAAGGATCGATTAGTTTGGTCTGCTGAGTCTTCAGTATTTGGTCTCGACTTTCACGTCAGTAGAAGCAAGCATGTTGTGTAGAAAACAAGTAAAATAAACGTTACAGGCATGGTGCTTAAAAATCTATTCAAACTCACTCTTACCTGGGAAAATAAAGTTTCTGCTGGAGAGTGTTCCTCCTCATATGTCTATTGTGAAAAGCTATTTTGAAACACATATTGCTATTGATTCATCACCCAGCCACATTTTTAGTTTTTAAATCATTACTCTTGCACCTGTCGTGGAAAACCTCCAGAGAGATTACATGTAAAATGACTGAGGGGCTAAAGGCTAGTTCGTGTGCAGCCAAGACTAAAGAGCACTGCAGTTGTTTTAAAACAAAAAAAGTCTTTAAAATTTCATCCTGGAAAGGATTCTATAAAACGTAACCCCACCATCAGTTTCCCAGGATGCACTGACGTGCTACATTTGCTGCTACTGGTGACATCTTACTTGTAAATAACCATACATACAATTCCATGTAAATAAGAGAGGGTGGTTTAAAAAAAAAATCTAATTTTTGTTGACATAAACCAAAACAAATCTCTGTAGCTTAGAAATGTTTTACAATGGCAGCCAAACATTTTGGTCTTGGCTGAGCACAAACTAGCAGTTAGCTCATCAATCGTGTCAATATAAACCTCTTTCCCATCTAAAACAGGTAAGATAGTAAAAATATTTATAATTTTTGCAGTGAAACTTGTTCATTTACCAAAGTTTCCTTTTCAGAAAGACGTACTTCATAATTAAAAATTTTGTTTTTGTTTTATCGCAGTACTAAAAACACATTTATGGTGACGTCACATTCTCCAAACAAATCTACACAGATTAAAAGAATAATCTTTGAATTTTAGGAAATCACAGTAGAAAACTATGAAGGAATAAAACATGTTAAATTACTGCAACAATTTATTGTGTGGTAGCAATGTGGACATTTTTAAGACCCTAACCCCCCAAGGGGAAGAGTTTAAACAGCCACCATCACTGGAAACGTATTCCCATGAGCACCATGAGGCACTGAGAGGGCTTTGGACAGAACTCACACACTGGAAAATGTTCATTTCAACATAGATCCTGCATCTGTTTACGATCATATCACCAACTCACCTGGTGTTTTTCCACATTCAGTCTGTGGCAAAGCACTTTCCGTAGGTGTCTCACCTCTGCTCGAACAGAACAACGCACAAACTTCTGCTGCAGGAGAGAGAGAAACAACTCAGCTGTAAACACTTCACAGGAGCAACAGAATTTAGCCGTCATGTTCGACAGAGTAAGAGATCCAAACAGCATGAGAGAAGCTGCTGAAACTGCAGCAGAGCTCCTCGTCGACATGTTTGGATTACAAAATAAATTATTCTGTTTAGTTGTTTTTTTCATGTTACCGCACCACTGAAGCACACCCCTCTGTTGTGGATGTGTGCACTAATATCAACATCAGTATTTGAGTTATTGCAGGGAAATATAAAAGTTAAAAACACACAGTTAAAAATGTCTTCTCTGTTTTGCTTTGAAAAGTAGAAGCACCAGCTACTGACAGCTGGCTTACACCTTAGCATGAACACATTTGAATGTTTCTGATGTGGATCCAGATTCGTAAACAGAACCTCAGTTCTGTAACTAATGTGGAGCAGAAGAAACTCAGACTAACAACAAGGCATCTATAGAAACCGGGTGTGGCGGACTCCTGTTACGTTTAGATTTAGAGAGAAGAATCGACTGAGCGTGCTGCTGAAGGTTTCCCACTCCCACACAAATTAATAAACACTCTGAAGCTGCAGAGCTAAACTCACTTTTCTGTGTGTCTGCTCTGCAGGGGCGCAACATTTCTTTTAATGTAAGAGCAGAAATCTGTTACACTAAGTTTACACCTCAGAAAAATGAGTGAATGAGACTTGACCTCCAACGGAGAAGGGAAAGAACAGAACAAAGATTCTGCTAAATCCAGAAAGCAGCAGGGACACAGCGTGTGCTAGCAAACCAAACCAACATCACACTCGAGTGTGTGTTTGTAATCTGACCCCGGCTTTACACCGGATGCGTAAGTGACACGTAAAGTATTAGACGTGAGCTCAGCAGCACGTCCCTTCCCACCCGGAGCATTTCAGATGTGCATCGGCAGCAAAAGCATTCTACGCAGCTGGTCTCGTGAGATCAGTAAACCCTTGGACAATTGTAAGATCGTGCATGGTTTTGCCAGTTTGCACAATAAAAAACAACATGTATCCAGAATGGTCTGTTGTTTATTTTCTGTTATTACCTTGGTTACGGAGGCATCATGGTTAAAGCTGCTTTAGCTAACCTAAAGAACAAGCTACGTTTGGACCCAACCGACTTGTTGTCCGTGACTTCAGATGGTGTTTCTTTTTGGGACTGTAGAAATTTGTCCTAAAGTTGAAGTGGCAGCAGCCAGCTGTTTCTCCTTCTTTGACATTATTGAGCGGAGAACCTCTTACACCAGTGGTGTTCTGTTGCTAAATCCGTGAGTGTGTAATGAATGAAGGACCCAAGGAAGTGCCACTGTTCAGTGAGACCAACAACCAGACGGTCCAGTGGTTACTTTTAGCCCAGAAACGTTACTGGCAGAAGTTTCAGACAAATGAGAACAAAACTCTTTATAATATATATATTATTTTTAAACAAAATATAGTGGAAAACTGGGATTAGGGTTCTCACCGCAAGATAATCTGGTCTGTAAAACTAGAGATATTAGTGGGGAAAAAAAACCTGACTGGATATCCTGAGGTGGGACTGGGTTCAGATCAAGGGGGCAAACTCTGCCAAGAGTGAAGCCAATGTGGATATGACACAAAAATGCAGTACCCCCTCATCTACTAGGGGCTGGATCCAGAAAACAAGTTCCCATTGACTCCCATGTTAAAAATGCCACCTTCACAGCGGCAATAAACGTGTTTACAGCCTGGTACCAAAACACATTTATTTTTAATTAGTCTAGTTCACAGTCATGACAACTCGGGGGGGGGGGGGGGGGGGGGGGGGCAATGTTTTGTGACTCAAATTTTTAGACGTAATAAAAGCTCGAATAATGAATACTAAGGGGTGAGTCTTTTTGATTGACAGGTAGCAGATGAGCCGTCTTCCAGTGTTTCCCCTACATAGGCTCAGGCAAGGCGCTGCACCACGCCTACAAAAGGAAGAATCCTCTCTCAAATATGATACGAGTGACAAAAGGTGTCTCAGACATATAAAGAAATTCCCTCAAATCAAATTAAATGTTCTGGCAAAAAATGTAGGAGGTCACAAACAAATAAATGCAAAACATAACAAACGTAAGCAGCAAAAAAGACCTAAATTCACATGAAACAAAGAGAGAAAACATCAGTAGAAGTCACCAGACAAGATCATCTGAAGGTAAAACCTGGTTTAGAATATGTTGCTTATTCTCCATAATAAGTAAAACTGCAGAACTTGTACGGTGGACACCCCAGCCCTAGATAATGACTCAACATCACCCTCTGCTGGTTTACCAACATCAGTGCAGTGAAGATGAACGCTGATGAACAGAACAAAAACAAGTTGCTGGTGAAATCCTGGGATTTATAAATGTTTCTTAACTGCATGGATTTTAACCACACATGTAGTCAGTGGATAATTTTATGAGACTGTGATAAAGTGCAAGGAACACAAAATGCCATGCAATTTTCTGTACTCTGCAACCCAGCTTTTACTAAGAGCAGGGACTTGGTTAAGAAATAATGAAGGGTTTCATGTCTTCACTCACTTATGCCAGTCTCCCTGTGAGACCTTAACAACAGCCGACCTAAAGCTGCCCTGAAGACTGGATCCTGCTGCTGCTGCAGTTGTTCATGTGCTATCTATCTGAATAACTGAACCTGCTCAAACGGGGGTTTAGAAATCTGCCCCAGACATTAAAGTCTAAGTTGTGAAGCACCTATTTATTTTAAAAGCATCTGAACAACATCTGTAAGCTCAAAGACATGAATAAAAGATATCTTTGTGGGATTTTTATGGGACCTACCTGTAGAGTAAGTTTTGTTTTATCTTTCCCAGCAAGTGATGAACTGTGAAGAGAAGTCAGAATAAACAGGACTCAAAAAGGGAATCTTAGAACATCATCTTTAACTAGATAAACACTCATATGCTCAAATCCATGCTTAAACGTCGGCCTTATCACAGTTATTCCTTGAAAACACACAAAAGTGTACCTCAGTCTTTCTAAACAGAGTGAAACCTGCTCATCGTATCTGTAGAAGTGAGCTTTGGAGTGGTCAAAACTTGTGAAAGGTAAACCCGCACCATCAGACACATCTAGAGAGAGAAAAGTTTTCACTTTAAAAACAAATAAGGAAAAGTTTTTCAGTGTTTAAAACTATGTGGGAGAGACAAATCGAGGTTACCGTCCCCAGCTGGTTGAACGACTCTTTCTAGTCCTCTCGACTGATAAAAATCTTTAATTCTTTTATCTTCACCTAAAAGAAATATCACAACATACACACACTTAGCAAGTATTGTCAAAAGTATACAAAAGAACAAGTATCTCTCTTTTTCTCTGAAATCAGTTAAATTAAATCTGCAGATGTGCTCGAAACGTACTTTCTTGAAGACCAGGCACTAGTTTGTACACGATGTCTTGCATCACTCGATCCAGTTTGAGGTTGAGTAAGGGCTGAGTTTCGTGGATCTTGATGTTGCACATGGGACAATATTTGCTGGTTTGCAGGTATTTCACAATGCAGCTTTTACAGACTGTGCAGCAAAGAGGAGGAGATATTCTGCTGAAGACATTTGTGCTGGAAAACGTGTTTTCAGCTCTGGAACTCCATCAAGACTGACAAATATAAGATTCACAGACTTACAAGTGTGCAAACACTCTGTAATTGTTGTTGCATCTACGAAGTAGCCTGCACAGAGGTAGCAGACGATGTGTTCATTCAGGTCCTTGATCTTCAACTTGACTTCCTCCTTTTGAGTACAAGAAACATTAGGCTATAAACGACATTGAGACTTAAACTGAAAACTAACGTATGGATTTTGGATGCCATTGCTTAAATGTGACATACTTTCTTTGAAATAATGTAATTACAGAAATCTCAGAAAATCTATCATGTAGGAACTCGACTCTGAGTAACGTTTTCACCTAGATACCTAAACAACACACAAAACATACAAATACAGGCAAAAATGCAACTCCTACGTTCTGCAGCATTGTAAAGTTAAAGTCCCAAATTCATCATCACACACTGGTGGAATTACCCATCCTCGATGGGAGTGGTTAGCTGCAGCTGTGGCCACGCTCGGGAACTATTTGGTGGACTAACCCCCCCAATCCAACCCCTTAACGTCGAGTGTCAAGCAGGGGGCACTGGGTCCCATTTTTTCCAAAGTATTTGGTATGACCCGACCACAAATCTAACCCTGATCTCCCAGGCTCAGGGCAGACACTCTACCACTGGGCTGGATAAAATTTACACTAGTCCCATTTTCAGGATGAATTCTGAACTTTTGAAGAGCCTCTTGATGAAACCAAGTCTAATTATTTCCAGATGAAATTGACTTTGACAGCATTAAGTAACAGAGCACAGGACCAGCTCAATTAATGAGTTTTTGTTTGTTTCTGTGGGGGAAAGTAAAGCATGTCCCAGGATCTCAGGGTTCAGCATTTCTATTTTTGAGCCCAGAAAGTAATAACTCGACAGGCTACCTATTGGAAAGTCGACCATGACCTTTGACCTCAAGAAGAGAAGTGAAACCAAAGGCAGAACAAACCCCTAAAAGAACGTTCTCATTCAAAAGTCACATCCGTTTTAATCGCAGCACGGTGGCAAATGCGGACATTTTTTTAAATTAAGAGGTTCCGCACATATGAGCTAAGAAGTTTCTTACGTTTTATTGTAACAGAGAAATCTCGAGCATAAACAAAACCAACAAAAACACATCGTTTGTTCACAGCATCCAGCTGCTGCTCGGAGCGGAGCGACCGCTGACACTTCACACAAGCCGAGTGAGGACCAGCGTGCTGCGAGCCGAACCGCCCCTGCTCACTCACATGGCGCTCCAAGTACAAGTAAACTCCGGGTCGGAATGAGAAACAACACGTTAGTCCGGAAAAAGCAGTTGTTGGAGAGCTTCTATTCACGTTGGTCCGCAGAACAACACGGTCGGACCCGCCGTGTACGCATGCTCAAACAGCGCTCTCCGTCTCCTCACCATCAGCGCGGCGGACACAAGAAACCATCTCCCGTTAGTTCGCGCGATAAACTCCTACCTTGTGCAAATTCTCTCTCCGTCTTTGTTCCTCTGTTACGAACAGTCTCAAATTACTCGCCCACTTACCTCGTTTCTCAATGGGTCCAATTTGTAAACGGACTGAAGCTGATTTCGTAGCCGCATCGCTATAGCCATCGGACCTTGCTCCGCCATCTTTGGGAATTGTACTCAGTTCCGGGTAAACCGGACGTAGCAAATAGAGGCGAATAAACAAGAAAATAAGAGCATCCCTCGTGCATCTTCCACGGGTTTGTGAAATCTGAGATCCAGTGATTTTTCTACAGCATTTTTCATCTTTGGGCAAGTTTTTATTTTTTTATTTTTTTATGATTCATTAACTCTCACTCGCACACCCAGGGACAATTAGGGTCACCAATTACCCCAACATACTACTTCGTTTTGGCATGCAAGAGGGAAACCAAACCCCAACAATGCGAAAGGCCACAACCAGGCTTTGAACCTGTGATCTTCTTGCTGCAAACCAACACTGCTACCAACAAAGTAACTTTATTTAGCGGTCAGCTGTTGTGTTAACAAACTGCCAAATAGCAAACTGATCTTCTAATGCTAAAGATGTGGAAACACTAGAATAACTATCTTTCACGTTTTTAGATTACATAATTTATATTTTATTTTCACACTACTCATATTATTGTCTCTTGTTTTTTTCTCGTGATTATTTTGTCTCTTATGTTCTAGTGTATCATATTGTGTTCATTTCCTTTTATCTTATCTGTGCAATGTTTTTCTACTTCTGTAAATTGGACGGAGAGTCCTTAAGAAATACTACTTGACTTTTAACATTCTGTCAAAGGAGAAACAGTCTGGCAGTTAAATAAATATTAGAACATTATGACGTGTAATTATTCTTAATTTCTTCACAAAAATGACTACTAAAATATTAACAACCCAAATTTTATTTGAATGAAAAACATAGAACTTACACATCCTAATCTATTTTTGTTGTAGTTCTGAAAGTGACCTCCAGTTTCTAATTTGAACAACAGAGGGCGCTAAAAGCACACAATTCACCTAGTTTCATGTGGAGTTTTTATTTTTATTTTATTCGTTTATTTTTTTATCGTGAATCATTCAAAATAATTTCAAACACTAGAAATATATATTACTATTTGAAGACACTAATAACAGAAAATTTACGTTCAGTCGTTGCTCTGTGTTTCATATTTTGTAGGCTATGTTTAAACAGTTTAAACAAAAATAACCCCAGTTACATAATAATCCAGGTTGCTTTTTTGGTATGGCATTTATTCTAATAGTATTAATCCACATTTTCTGACTCCATGTGCAAACATGACATCATCATGAATAATTTGATGCTGTGAAAAGTTGCATTGTGACAAGTCTCATTAAGAAATGTCAGTTGATCAAAGATTACCCTACGAGACACGTCCAACAATTTAAATGTTTCAGAATTCAACAAAAAATGAATAAAGTAAAAGAGACAGAATTTTAATGTGAGTCCTCTGACTGCATTACTGTGAATGTCGGGCAGATACACGAGATCAGTTACGTCAAAAACTTTTATAGATATTAGAAAAGTCTCTACTCATCAATAAAAGTACATTTAAAGATGGTGAAACAAAACTTGTCAACTTCTTTGTGAATAAAGGGGAAAAACACAAAATGAACAGAAACGTTTAAACATAAATAAAACCCACAGTAAAAGTAGTTCATAAAACTCGATTTTGTGAATTAAAACAACAGCTAAACTGGGTTTATTGGGCTTTACATGTCTGAACCTTGTAGGAGTAATCCTTTTTTGTAGAGAAGTCCTCATGGCTGAAGTGTTTGAACCCCTCAGAATGGTTAAGGGGTTGACTGAGTACGTCTCTCCCCTGCCTGAACAATGACCACTGAGTCTCTCTTGAGAAAATAACTGAACCATCAGCTCAGTGACCAGTAGTACAGCACTGTGGTGGTTCTGGGCAGCTTCCAGACCTAAATATGTGTGAAAATAGAGCAGAGTTCAAATGAAAACAAACGCTTTGCTTTGTCGTCATGTGGCTCTCGCATCTGGGACAGTTATTCAAATAAATGGCTTGCATTGTGCAGCGTTACAGGGTTTTTTTGTATTCATAGGCTTAAAGTCATAGGCTTAAAAAGTGGCAAGACTTATGATATAAAATAATACTGGCTAGAGCTGGTTTATTTTTCCAAAGGTTACCACTGTTTACTTCCAGGCAGCATAAAAACTTTGTGGATTTTTTCTTTTGCAACTGCTGAGCTAAGTGTGTTCTGTGTTGCATTTGAATTAGCATCTACCCTGTTTCAACAGGTCTTCAGATTGGTATTATGTGTGGAGGTCCCCTTGATCCCTCCCAGAGGGCTTCCAACCTGTGGACCACCCAAAAACTGCAGCTCTAAACAAGGACTCGCCCTTCATTCATCCTTTTGTAATTTCCCACTGTAATGGAATGATTGGCAGGTTTGTCTTATTCCAACTCAGTGACACTGTAGCAGCCGACGAGGTTGTGCATGCTAATTATTGAGACCACTAAATCTGGCCTGAAGGCTTTGTTTGTGAGCCTTTATCGTGAGGTCGTTAATGCCTGTTCAACAAAACATGTTTATATTTTTCAGAGGTTTAGGTGCCTTGTTTGATTGATTTGAAGGCAATAAAATCACTTGCAGCTTCTTTCAATCTAGGGACATCTTATGCAGGTTTATTCTTTTTGCTGTCATGTAGATCTCTACTGCCTCTATAAACACTCCTACCATGAAAATAATCCGTCCATTTGTTTTCTATCAGTGTTTGGTTTGCGGAATGATGTGCCTAAAACAAGCTGTTTTAGATAGTCCCCATTTGTGACATCACAAAGTAGAATAGAACCACCTCTCATGTGCAACAGAGAGCTACTGCTGGAGGAGCAGCAGCTCTGCTGCATATCAGAGTTTCTTAGCTTATATTAGCTTGAGCGGGAAATGGGCTGGCGTGGCCAGCTCTAGTTTGTTTTCGTAAAGTGGCAGAGCTTTGAAACGGCACATTCTGGAAGGTACTGTAAACATCTAAAATAAAAATTGCTGAAATCTCTTCACGCAAGAGGGATTTAGTGCAAAGAACTTCAGAAATGTGTTTTGTATCAACTAGAGCTATTGTAACTTGTTTAAAACAAGCTCTACTTTCCATCCTTTAACCACCTTGAACAGAACATTTTATTTAAAAGATTAAAAATAGTCTTTCATGCACTCAATCCAAATCAAACCCAATCAATACAAACTGACTCACACAAAGGGCAGAAGCAATATCTGGCCTTTCTTAGCAGTCTTTGAGCTGCTGTGATCAGTCTTGCTTCACAAAACGTTTCCAGTCAGATCTTGTGTCCCTCTGCTATCTGCCATTTCCTCCTGCCATGTAACATCTTTTCTGCTGGGTTTGTGAGGTCACTGCTTATCAGATTGACAGAACTTTGACTCAATGCAATATCCAAATAACCAGCGGGCCTGGAGATCACAGCAGCCGAGAGAGTCAGAGCGAGTCCATGGGTGAGGCGCCAAAGAGAAATGGAGAAGAGGAAGACTAACTCAAGTCTTTAATTTATTGTCATTCCATCATGTCAAAATCAAGGACAACTGATTTCTATGTTTTATATTCTGACAGTTTTTTCACTTCTTCACTTTCATCTGAGATGATTCCTTTTTGTGACTGACCAAACACCTGCCAATTCAACAAAGGCAGCAGTGAGAAAATAGTAAGGGGATTTCTTTTTCATTATTGAAAGACTGAAAGGTTTCAGAATCCAAGTTTGTTGTTCATTTCAGCTTGATTACATCAAGCCTTTTAAAATGCATTCAACTACAGAAATGTAAATGAAAAAAAAAAAGAATTGCAGAGCAGAAAGAGACCCCGTTTACCTCTGTCCTGGATACCCGATGCAAAAACTACCCTGCAGTAAAAATCCACATTTTGGCATGCCAAAAAGGAGGCCCCTGTCCTTCCTCCCTCACGGACTCTCAGAGCAATCAGAGCATGCAGGGGTGGGCTGCAGCTTTTGTCTCCTTTGCTCCAGCAATTGGCCACCAAGTGGCAAGCTAATGACGAGAGCCCTTTTGGAATGGCTCCAGAGCAGTACAGCTTGTGCTCCTTGATGGGCAGGCATAATGAGTGATGCAGTGCAAGCCCTAAGGCCTCCCCATGGCACAAAACCCCAAATAAACAATAGATTTTTTTTCTACTGCTACATCAAATGCACATTTTTCTCCAGCAGGAAAACCTTGTAGTGATGTGTTTACTATCACAACAAGCTGCTGCATCCACTAGCAAAACCATCACAATGAATAAAAAGCTGCATGTCATGCAATACATAACTTCAAGTACACCTGGCGTTAGTGCATTTGGTGGTGTGTGTGTGTGTGTGTGTGTGTGTGTGTGTGTGCTCCTTAAAGCCTAAACCTCGGTGCTATACCTTGTCTATTTTTGCATTAGATTTTGCTTCTTCAAAAGAAAGTTGGGCCAGAAACTAAAATCACATTTCTTCTCTAAAACTGTGTGCGTGCCAAAATCTAACTGAATATTTATAATAATCACAATAACAAGAAACCCCCGGTACTTGGCCAAAACATATTCTTGATATTTTCTACATACTGTTTTTAAATACCCTCACGTCACACACACACACACACACACACACACACACGCACACGCACGCACACACACACACACACACACACACACACACACTTCTGCTCAGATAAGATGATTTTTTTGCTTGTTTTCAAACTCCAAACACTCATAATACGTAAGTTGTGTCATTTACGGATAAGGGGATGTTGCATAACAGATAACTTTAGTAGCTTTTGTGAAGAATTCTGATTTGGGCGATTGTTCATCTCTCACGTGATGTGATTAAATTATTATGGTGATATCTGAGTCCTTTCACGCAGGTCTTCCTTGATCTCTCTTTGAAATGAAGACCCACAGAGCTGTCAGGCACACTTGTTGTACTTGTCCTCTACTTTATTTGCCCTGAGCCTTGTAATGCAGTCATGCAGCCATCTGATCTTCATGGGCATTTAAGAGAATGAGGGTGAAAGAATAACAAACTCAGCACAGAGGAAGCATCGTCTAAATACCAAAGAGTGATGCTGGCAAGGCAAGTGCAACCGCTTTCTGCCTCCCACATTACAGTCAGGACAATGGATTGGAGTTGTGTCTGTCAGATGTGAGGAAAAGTGTTCTGTTTAAGCTGCAATGGCCTAGCTATGCTTTTTTGTGTGCATCTTAACAACATTCTAACATAGTATAGCTATAAATATAATGTAGAGTTTAAAAAGAAGAAAAGAATAATGAAGTGGTTATTTTGCATTTGTCGAAACGTCAGCCAATAATATGTTTTGGAACAAAACCAACCATTGGACCATCCAGTTGCTGGTCTCACCGAACTGCCGCACTTCCATACTTGGGTCCTGGGTCCTCTAGTTATTACACACTCTTGTATTTAACAACAGAACCTCGACATCTTACCCTCATCTTTGTTTAAAAATACTTTTCAACTCATCAGTCCCAGCGTGCTCTCTATAATTAATGCTTTTCTGGTTTCTGGTCAGGTCCCTACTTACTTTTAGAGCGCTGTAATCCACTTAAAAATCGAGTCTCGACCCCTCTCTCCATAGCAGCTTCAGACCCATCTCTAAACTTCCGTTCCTCTCCCAAATCTTGGAAAAGGTTCTGGCTAAACAACTCACAGCTGCTCTTGATGAACATAACATCTATGATAGATTCCAGTCAGGTATTGGTAGAGCTCATTCTACTGAAACCGCTCTTCTTAGGGTCTCTAATGACTTTCTGACTCACAGTGATGCAGGGGATTGTTCTGTTCTGGTCCTGCTGAACCTGACTGCAGCCTTTGACACTGTTGACCATCACCTGCTACTGGAGAGGCTGGGAGACTGGGTAGGCCTATCAGGAACTGCTCTGGAGTGGTTCTCCTCTTATCTTTCTGAGCATTCCTTCTCTGTGGTCGTCTCCAAGTTTCGGTCCTCCACCACATCCCTCAATCATGGTGTCCCACAAGGTTCTGTGCTGGAGCCTCTACTCTTCCTCGTCTATCTGCTTCCTCTTCAGCACATCCTGAGCTCTTTTAAAGGAATCTCCTACCATTTACGCTGATGACATCCAACTGTACATCTCCTTTAAGCCACATGAGATGTCTAAGCTGCAGCTGTTATACACCTGATTAGACTCAGACTTAAACAGTTTAATGAAGATAAGACTGAGATCCTCATCTGTGCCCCAGACAAGCTGGTTCCCAAAGTCAGAGACTCACTTGGTCAGCTTGCTTCTCACACCAAACCCTCTGTCAGGAATCTTGGTGTGACCTTTGACCCAGCTCTCACCCTGGATTCTCATGTCAGTTCTCTTGTTCGCTCTTTCGTCTTCCATCTCAGGAACATTGCTAAGCTGAGTCCCATTCTGTCCCGCTCTGAACTTGAGACAGTTATCCACGCCTTCATCTCTTCACGCTTAGACTACTGCAACTCTCTTTCACGTGTCTGAGCAGAACCTCACTGAACCGTCTACAGGTGGTTCAGAATGCCTGTGCTCGGCTTCTGACCAAGTCCTCCAAACACACCCACATCACCCCTCTTCTCCTCTAACTTAATTGGCTGCCAGTCAACTTCAGGGTTCATTTCAAGATCCTGGTTCTGGTCTATAGGGCCTTACATGGACAAGCACCATCATACATTGGTGGTCTTCTCCGTCCCTACACCACCAGCAGGTCCCTGAGGTCCAGTGACTAAAGCCTACTGGCTGTGCAGCGCACCAGGCTAAAGACCAGAGGTGACTAGGGGCTGCATGATTTAATTTTTTTTAAAGTCGACAGTCAAGTAATGAAAATGGAGTTGACTTTGACTAGTCGTTGATGGCGTCATACACCTGAAGCGGCGCGCAGGGGTGGGGGTGGGGGGTAGGTAACGGTTGATTCGCTGGAGTTTTTAACAATTAAAATTGCGCCCACATTTTCAAAGTTAAACACATCTCTTTTAACAACGGTAGTTTCTGCATCTATACTACTCCGCTTTAGCCCTCTCCCCCTCCCCCTGCGCAGCGGCCGAAAACTCACTGATGCACCTGCAGCCTCTCAGAGTTCCTGCTGTTCTAAACATTAAAATAATTATTTCATTTTCTGTTCACTTCTGATTACCTTCAATGGTGTCTGTTTGTTGCAACCACCAGGTACAAAAACAAACTTGTTTTTATTTGACTATTTTTCTGTCCTGTCTCTGTTTATCTTCCTGCATCTCCTCTCAATCCTAAAGAAAAACTGCTTCATGGCTTCATATATATTCACCTTACGAGATACCTTTGAACTGCAGTTCTAAAAGATCTACCGACCGCAAAAACAGCGGAGTGTGCGCTGCTCGCTGGCCGCATCAGTGAGGTGCGTCACCAGAGGACAAAACAGGTGATGCGCCCCGCTCCACAGCAGCGAAAAGCATCAGGCACAAATAAAAGACAGGAAACATATAAGGAAATGAGCCGACATGAACGAGCGTGTTAAATTTGTTTTTGAGGTGGTGACACCTGATTTGATAATGTTACTGTGGGCGTGCTCAGGACGCAGATGTCTGGAGCGCGTCAACGATCAGAGCTTTGCATGCGCAAGCTGGTTAAGGTTAGGATGGGGGTGAGGGGAATGTTAAATTGCAAGAGGGTAAAGGTCACAATTTGGTTAAATGTCCGTTTTACGGCGGGTGTCAGTACCGACGCTCTGGCACAGGAGCTCATCACCTGCTGTCTTTTCTGAGGACTGCATCTTGTCGGTCTTTATCACGTGACAGCGACCAGTCGATGACAGGCATAAAAAGTCACTACAGAGCAGTGAAGTCGACTAGTTCATACAACCCCTAGAGGTGACAGATCATTTGCTGCTGTGGCCCCCAGACTTTGGAGCTCTCTCCCCCTGAGCCTGAGATCAGTGGACTCAGTGGTCTCCTTTAAAAAGCAGCTGAGACTCACCTGTTCAAGCTGGCTTTTGTATGACCATCATCACCACCTTCTCCTTATTCTGTTCTTTCTACCTTTTCTGCCTTTTCTTGAATCCACTGATTTCCCTGTTAATTTTATCTCCCTTTCCTTACATTTTTAAATCACAATTTATTATTTAGTTCTCATTTGAAACATATTTTTTCTCATTTTTAAAAATATTTTTTATATTTTACATTTTTTGTGTTTTTGTGAATCACCTTGTGATTTTTATCTTGAGAGGCACTAGGGCTGGGCGATATGGACAAAAACTTACATCTCAATATATTTTTGATGAATTCCGATACATGATATAAATCTCGATATTTTTCCCCTGAAAAATATTTACATGTTAACTCACTTCAAGCTCTCTTGAGAAATTATATACATAAATCAGTAGATTAATTGCATAAAAATGTATTGATTATTTTCAAACTTTAACCTTAGTGCCTACTCTCTACCAGTCTGAGCTTTAAAAACACTGGTGCAGCTGTCTGTTAACACACACACACACACACACACACACACACTCTCACACACACACACACACACACACACACACACACACACACTCTCACACACACACACACACACACACACACACACACACACACACACACACACACACACACACACACACACACACACACACACACACACACACACACAGTTGAGAGCTAGAAGAATATCAAATGTCCCACTGGTACAATTTATTTATATATTCACAATTAATGTAAAATTATTAAAATTTCATCAAGAGGTGGGCCATATCGTTTATTTCTTGTCCAGAGGAAAAAAAATCTATCATGTTAAACTAAATTTATGATGATGTAATTGCATCTATTGAAGATCACATGGGTCATGCACCGTAGTTATTAGTTATTAGGGCAAACATAGCTGGAGTCTAACAGTATTGGCTCATATCAGCGATTATACTGTAATGACTCAGATTCTCTGCTTGCTCTTTTATGAGTTTTATTTTCGGGCTACTGTCGCCATAACCCACACCTTACAAACTCAACTTTTTCAACAGAATCTCTCGTAACGGAATATTTACTAGCATAGCAATCCAGAGTAGAAAAAAACGGAACCGGAACAACATTTCTCACCCGTTGTGCTCGCCTTCAAAATAAAATGTTTACGCTATAGTTTACTATTCAAACCTTTACAATACATTTGAGGTAATGTGCCCACTCTGGCTATCTGTAGATGTTTCCCATTACACAGGGGAGGGTTTGGCTCGTCTCTCCGGCTTCGCGGGATGGAAAAACAGAACTCCGTTGGCATTGAACGTCCACAAATAATTAAAAACCAGAATGCTAAATGCTAAGTTTAGAGCAGCACATTTACACAAAAGCTCTCAGATTGAGCAAACTTGTCAGAATACACGTAATAACCACTTAGAGCCAGACCAACATGTCGCTAGCATAGTGGCTAATCGCTAGCATAGCATAGTTTGACCCGTTATATCGATATAAAGTCATCTTGTATCTTGTTTAAAAATCATATAGATATTTTTAAAACATTGATATATCGCCCAGCCCTAAGAGGTGCTATGAAATATTGTTTTCTTTCTTTCCATCCAGGGTGTCCCAACTCAGGCCCAATGGCCCACCTGCACCAAGAAAGAGAGAATTAAAACAATCTTTTATATAGCCCTTCTCAAGATAAAAATCACGAGTTGCTTCACAAAACAAATAAATAAATAAATAAAAATATAGATATTCGTACACCATACACCAGACACTCTTGAACCTGATGGAACACATGGGTGTGGGATGCCCAGGATGTAACCAATCATCAGAACTAGCATCTGCTCAGTTTTGCAAAAAAGACCATGATGAGTACTGACAGAGCTCTAAGTGACCACCAGCATACATGTCTCTGTCTGAACAAACTGATGGAAACCAACAGGCTTCAGCATGACCTGAGGGACCAACATCGCCCTGGGCATTCTGAGCTCACTGCCTGGAACTAGGAGCTTAACTGGTGTACTTTTCACAGATTAAAGCAGGTTTTTTAGATAATGTGACAGACAGGAAACAGTCTTTAGAAGTCTGAAAACATTGATAGGTTTGACAGTGGCTGAGAATTAGTGTGGACAAGCACACCCATGGAGAGATGCACAAACCTACACAGGATGGCCAATAGCACCCTGACAATTTTACATATAGAGATGAAATCTTTAGGCCCATTTGCTAGACCCTTTGCTGGGTTCGCCTCCTGGTCGATGATAACCAGTGTCATGTGGAAAGATTATGCAGGCACTCCTGAATGTTGAAGGAATTGATACAATTGACTGGCTTGACTTAAAGCCAATAATCTGTACAAAGTGTGTTTTTGCAATAGCTACACAAATATCAGTTTCAGTATCAACTTAAAATGCAGTGTTTCATGCATCATCTAGATAGATATACATCAAAATGTTACGCTGCACGAAAATGCTTCAGTGACTTTGTATGTGCTTGCATACGTATTTATGTGAGATAATTGCCATCCTTTGATTCCCAAAAGTGATTTTATTCAAGCTTCCTGGTGCATTGTTTCCCTTTTGGCCTCCTGTGAAGAACTTTGATGCAAATCCAGAAGAGAATACCCTTATTGCCTGCACTTACTGTGTCAATAATGGGATTGTTTTGGAGACTTACCCCCTCGTCTCATCATCTTCTCTTCCAGTCATGCAGGTGATCTTTCATCTGTCTTTGCTATCTTCTTCCGTAGCATGCGACTGCTGAGATTATGACTAACCGGGCCACCACCTCTTAACTGCTGCAGGAAGCACTTTATCTGCAAGGGCCATCTTCATGACGCTCCGTGTTCACTCTCACTGATACAAGATCAGTGTTAACATAGCATATTTATAACAGACATCAAATGTTTCAGAGATGGTCAAGACTAGATGAAAAGAAACTAGTGTTCATTTAGATGTCAATTAGAGGTACATTTTAATTTTGTTTCACTTGAGTTAGTAAAAACCCATTTTGTTTTTATCCGCCTAACATTGAAAAGTCTAGCCTTTATTTAGAACCTCATCTCTGCTTTACCACTTAGTTTTAGCTCTTCAGTTTGCAGTAAACATCTGTACTTCCAGAGGTGTACATTTATGAGACTGCTAGACTTGTGTACAAATTGCACTCATTACCCACTGACCAATGCTATTAGTGTATGAGAGCCATGGCAAAAAGTTTCCAGAATGACAAAACATAATTTATGTTGTTCTACCTCAGTCTTCGTAACTCCACCCAAATCCAACAAGCACCAGGACCAACTCCTTAAGTTTATTCACCTGCAGGATCTGGGTACCACCAGTGCAGATCTTATTCCGGCAGCAGGCATGAGTGCAGGTGAAGCACAAAGAGATAAATGGATTTGGAAGATTGCCTGGTAACAAGAGAAGCAAATAAGCTCTCTCTCACCTGGATAAAACATCACAGCTGAGGACCGGGGGAAAGCTGTGAAGTCACTTACAGTTTAGCATCAGAACACAGTCATGAGCAAAGAATGGGGCCAATACATTCGCCCAGTGTTACTACCCAGACACGTGTTGTTAAAATGTGAAGGAAGGGGTAACATAAGAACTTAGAACAGTGGAATTAAGTGTTTAATTTTCATAAAAGGTTTTAAAACAAGTGCAGATGGTGAGCATTATTAAAATAATGCCAAACAAACAAAAAAATGATAAATCAAGAAGGTTAACATTAAAAGACAACTTCACAATTAAAACACCTGATTAAAAACATGTTCAAAGTTTTACCAAAAGTGAAGGTGTTTTCAAACAATAAAAGTCTTAAAACCAGAACAGAGTTAACCTTTAAAATACTCATCACTCTGTCAGCTAAGTTGACATCAACAAAAGATCCCTTTGGATCATCACAGAGTTCCACCATTTTTTTAGTAAAAACTCAGAGTTCAACCATTAAAGTGAAAAACTCATGAAATCAATGGGGTTGAAACCTAAACGAGGCCTTGAGGACAGCCAAACGCCTGCACTGCTACCTCCCAGACTACTGGATAGCACAGCCTTTTCTCCCGTGTGGCTCATCAGAGGGATTCCGGTCAGCTGTGCTCATCAGCAACCTGGAGGAGAGGAGGAGGAGGGGCGGTGTCTGGGTGATCACCGGGGCTGGGTGATCCTGGCTCCTGGATCACCAGAGGCCAGGCTGGTGGCCATAATCATAGATATGTATATAAACACTAGATGGCGAAAGTGGGAGTCGAGGGCGTAGCTAAACGGCACCTCAGACAACAGACCCCTCCACTCTCAATGGTAGCAGCTGAAAGGTGAGTGATCAGCTTAAACAAAAACACCCTTAACTCGATGAAATATTAACGCATTTACAAGCGGTTTGCCTTGTTACATATCTTAGAACACATGGGCTTAAGACAACATACTTGCACATTGAAAGTAACGCATTTGCTTTTGAAAGTGACTTAATTGTGGACCATGTGTCCCGCCTAGGCTATCTGCATGTTATTCAGGTTGAGACCACAATCTATATCTTATGTGGTTCTACAAAACCAATAACAACTTTACAACAGCCCAGTTGTTGTCTAAATGGCTGTTTGTGGATGTTTTTGTATTTATTAGCTGTCTAACTTGGCTTAGAGATGACGAGGCTACGGTGGGAGCACTGCTTAGCAAAACAAAGTTGACTATTTACCTCAGTGGGAGTCGCTCATTTTATTTTAAATAAATTAATACAAAATAGCCCGTGATTTTTAAGCATCATGGTTTGTTACACAAAACTTATACTGATATATATTAAAACGGGACATTTCTGTATTTATGTTTGCAGAAATACACTTTTATTAATTGTGATGCTTGAGGGTCAACATGGCTGACTTTCGTGCAGCCTACGGATGCTCGAATCGCCGCTGTGACAAATCGAGACAACGTGGGATCACCTTTCATCTGTAACTGTTGCAAAGAAAATCTACACTTGTACATCATTTAGTCTGTTAATTGTTTTTATGTAAATAAAATGATTAGAAACTGCTGTTCCATTGCTGCTGTTACCTTCTTCTATACATTGTTTATCTGGTTTTATGAATGTTGAAAATCTCCTTCACAAGATCGATCCATTATCCATCCATCTCATGTATTACTGTAATCCATCTTATTTATCAACCTAATCTATCTTTTGAATATTTCCTAACTGTTTCAGAAAGCATTTCCAAAGAGCTTACAATTAATAAATAAAAGTCAATAAATAAAACAAACGTTAAGAAATTGTGAAAATACAAATCAATTTGCTGGGTGAAATTTTATTGCGGGTGGGCCGGTTCTGGCTGACAGATGTGATTTGTGGAGTAACCAAGTAGGTTTTAACTGTTGCAAATCTGCAATGCCTGCCTCCAGCGTGTTAAAGAACTAAACTTAAAAACTGGGTTCATAAAGACCAAAAAATGCTGAACACACAAGATGAGTGAATGCTTATTAATTTCCAATTTTGAATATATTACAAACTGACCTGCAGATTTTCTATCCATCCTTTCATTTTCAGCCACTTATCCGTAGTCGGGTTGTGGGAGCAGCAGCCTAAGCCGAGAAGCCAAGACTTCTCTCTCCCCAGCCACTTGGGCCTTGGGTCTTACCCTGGGTCTCCTCCCAGTTGGACGTGCCCGGAAAATCTCACCAAGGAGGCATCCAGGAGACACCCTGACAAGATGACCGAGCCACCTCAACTGGCTCCTCTCAACGTGGAAGAGCAGCGGATATACTCCAACCCCTCCCAGATAACTAAGCGTCTCACTCTCTCTAAGGGAGAGCCCAGACACCCTGTAGAGAAAACTCATTTCGGCCACTTGTATCGGTGATCTCGTTCTTTTGGTCACTACCCAAAGCTTGTGACCATAGGTGAGGATAGGAATGCAGATCGATCACTAAATCGAGAGCTTTGTCTTCCAGCTCAGCTCTCTCTTCACCACGACAGATCGGTACAACACCCGCATCACTGCAGATGCTGTACCAAACCGCCTATCGATCTCACGCTGCATTTGTCCCTCACTTGTGAACAAGACCCGGAGATAATTAAACTCCTCCATTTCTAACAATTGCTGTTCCTGAGTCTTTTTTTGTTTTGTTTATTATTTTAATTTTTATTTTTTGTTTTTCTGCATTGCAGCTCTAGTAGTAAGCCTGCCCAACGTAGAGTGCTGTGGTTGGCAAAACACTAAACTGCTGGGGCAATGGCAGACCCGCTGACGATGGAGCGTAGCTAGTCTGACCTGCAGAGCAAAATGTTTTGCTACTGCTACAGTTGGTCTAGATTTCTGGGCTTTTAATGTCTAGGAACTCACCTCAATTCCAATGAGACCTTGTGGGCAGTTTGGTATGGACAAATAAAAACACACAAATTCTGAAAATGATTGTTGTTTTGTCAAGAGATTTAAATATAAAACAGCTTAATGAAAATTGCTTTTGCAATTCTTTTTGTTTCTGCAAAATGGTCTGATGGATTTAATTTATTTTCAACAAAAACATGAAGTGTTTCTACCAAATGTTTCTAATTTAAAATTAAGGACTTTAACACAGCCAGCCTCCTGCAAGTTGCAGGTGTTGAAACTGCTTCAGTGTTCTAAATTTAGGGTCATTTGAGGTAAAAGTTAAACTGGTACCTCTTATTGCCAACTTTCTGCTGGGAGCCAAATCCATTTTACACCTTGAACCAAAGCTGCTCAGATATTCTCATCATAACTAAAACATAATTTCTCTCTGAGAATAACATTAAAGGCTTTTCAGGTTAAGAAAAACGCTGCACAACAAACATTTGCACCAATCATATTAGTTCAGTATCCCCATTATGAGCAAACAACAGACCCCCATGACATTAACTTTTCTTAGCATTGAGAAACTGTAAAGTGCTGTAAATCATTTTTTCAAGTTGTGCATGAAAGGGGTGCTTGTAGAAATAAACAGGAATCAAAGACTAAGAAGTGCAAGATCAAAAGAAATTTCAGTTTTCTGTAATCCTGTGGTGTTTGCAAATCTGTTTCACCATTGTTTGACATTTATTTACTGTATTAAAAGGAATGGTGCCATTAATTACAGGCCTGCTAGTGCTGTTGTTTACTTTTGCCAAGCCCTGAGTGCCGGGGATCTTTATGGGATATAGGTCCACCCCCTCCCCTGTTTACTCTCCACAGTCAAAGGTGTGCTGGCTTGCTTGTCCTTGGCTTTGGTTTGGGGGTTGCCTGCCTTCTTTGTGGTCTCAGATGTAGGCTCAGAGATTAACAGGGACAGGGTTTAGGTGGCTCACAGGTTTTGCTTGTTTGTTCAGCATCGAGATGTGGAAGCAAATACAGCTCTGTCTATCAACTGCGGCTGATGACTTATTCTAAACTCTGCAATGCAACCCAAATCACGAGAAAAGCATTAATGTCTAACTGAGTCAAAATATTCTTTTTATGTATTTATTTAGTGGTAAATCTTTTTGTGGTTGTTGTTGTCGTCAATACATACACAATTGATCAAAATTCTGCTTTGGTGTTTCACTGACAAAAAGAGTTTCCACACACTGATCATTATTCACCATAATGACTGATTCATCTGAAATCTAAGAACACTTCAGGGAACAGAGTGCCTGGTATGTGACTAAGAGAAAATCTCCTCACCTTGCTTAAGGCTAAGATATAAATTCTGACTCTGATGACTTTGTTGAGTCCTTTAGCATCACACTGAAACAACAGTTTTCAATGATTTGGATAAAGCCTGTCTTGTACACCAGCAGGAACCGAAGGACCCATTCTGTGCATTAAAAAAAAAAGAAAAAAGAAACTGACCAAACTCAGCTGCTGACTACAACAAACTATCTTTGGGTGCTGAAACAGGTCATAAATGTAATAGTTTAAAATGAACCAAAATAACAAATACATTCACAACACGTTTCGTGAATTTGGAGATTTAAAAAATTGTAAAGCTAAGCACTGCAGCCAATCAAATTGATGTTTTTCTTTTAAACCAACCTGACACTAATTTAGCTGCAACAAGGATCCAAACGCGCACCAGATGAAAGGTAGAGATTCGCCAACAAAACCAACAGCTAATTGACAAACTGACAGAGACTTCCTCCTCTTCCCTTAAATCTGTCAAAAACAAAACAAAAGCAAACTAATCTACAAAACAAGACTGTCAAAGGTGTCATTTACAAGGGAACTTGGTTCTGTGAAACTATCTTGTTCTTGTTTTAGCATTTTAGGAGTCTTGAAGTTAATTTTTTTTTAAAACAGGTTCATATATTAAAATAGTCTTTACATGCTGCCCTTGCATTTAAATGTAAACAACCAAGAGGAACCAGAGGAACAACAATTGAGAATTGCATCTTAGTGTTGCAGATCCTACAGAACCTAGTTGGTGGAGGACTATAAACTCTTGGGTCTCATGGCTGACAACAGACATACAGTTTAAAGAGCAAGTCACCCCTTACAAGAAGCGTACTTCACTCTCACTTCATGTTTGAAAAATGCAACAAATGCTGTTGCCTAGCAGACCGAGAGGGTGGAGCCACTAACAAATACACACACTCATGGCATTGTGACATCATAATGTACCAGTTTACATCATAGCATACCTCTTAGCCAATAGCGACGGCAGATTTAAATTCAAATGTAGTGAAGAGTTTTTACCCGACAACGGCACAACACTGACAGTTTCAGGCAGATCATTTTAATTTGAACTAAAATGCACTAAAGTGCAAAACTATTGACTACACGTGTCTGCAGCACAATTAGACACGCATTTATATAGTTTATCAGAAAAAAATAGTTGATTTGGGGGTGACTTGCTCTTTAAAGTTTTAGTCCTGACCTATAGAGCTCTTAACAACCAGGCTCCAAGCTACCTATCTGAGCTTTTATCCCCACACACCACCTCTCGGAACCTTAGATCCACATCTGAAAACCTCCTGGCTGTTCCTCGAACCAGACTGAAAACCAAAGGGGACAGGGCCTTTCAGACTATTGCACCCAGACTTTGGAACAGTCCACCTTCAAATCTCCGTCTCTCTAACACTGTAGAGGTCTTTAAAAATCATCTAAAAACTCACCTTTTCATCCAGGTGTTCCCTCCCTAAATGTTTCAAAAAGATGGCTTTGTTCGGGTTCACACCTTCACTTTGTTTATACTCATGATTTTATTTTCTACTTTATCACTGCTATTGTTTTTCTGATGTTTTTTTTTTTTTTTTTTTGGTTAGAGGTATTTGCCCTGATCTTTACCATGTTGTACAGCGCTTTGTGATTTATATCTGAGAAAGGTGCTATATAAATAAACTTTTACTTACTTACTTACTTACTTACATGACTGGAAACTAAAAGAGATATTCCACTCAAAAGTGAAATTTTGTCTGTTGACATAATTCCCAGCTTTAGATAAGTGGGGGAAAATATTTCTAACCAGCCCGGTCATTCTCCAACTAGGATTGTGAGTAAAAAGGTCCTTAAAATCACTCAGTTTTGATCCCAGTTCTGCTTGGTGACCTAAATAATCCGACTGACTGCAAGTGAAAATAATTAGTAACATAATTACTGATAGTAGCATCACTGTTGCAAAGAAAGCTTTCTACACTGACAAAATTCTCAGCTCTACTGACTCTCAGAAACTATTTTCAACATTCAAAACTCTGCTCAACCCTCCATCTCCACCTCCAACCAACAATCTGTCAGCTGACACCTTTGCCTCATTCTTCACTGACAAAGTGGCAGCTATAAGCAAACAGTTTACTCAACTGGCCACTCCTGAACATTCGCTACCACAAACCCCTTCTAGCCCAACCATCTCAAGCCCTACTGCTTCATTTTCCTCTTTTCCCCCTCTCACTGAGAACTGTGTGTCCAAGCTTCTCACGTGCAGCCGCCCTACTACAGGCCCACTTGACCCCATTTCGACTAAGCTGCTCCAAGCTATTGCTCCTACAGTAGCCGCAGCAGTCACACATGTGATCAATGCTTCACTGACATCCGGTACATTTCCCACCTCTCTCAAGCACGCTCAGGTTAAACTGCTGCTAAAAAAAAAAAAAAAAAACATCTCTTCCTCCAAATCATGTGGAGAACTACCGACCTGTCTCTCTCCTCCCTTTTTTGTCCAAAATCATTGAAAGGGTGGCTTTCAAGCAGATCACAGAATACCTCTCACAAAACTGTCTGCTTGACCCTTACCAATCTGGGTTCAAAAAGGGCCACTCCACTGAAACTGCTCTGTTAGCAGTGACTGAATCCTTAAAAGAAGCTAGTGCGACTGCCAAATCCTCAGTGCTTATCCTGCTCGACTTATCAGCTGTATTTGACACTGTCAACCATGGCTTCCTTTTGTCCACACTCTCTAGCATGGGCATCACAGAGAAAGCACATGCCTGGTTTGAATCGTATCTCACAGGACGATCATTCAGTGTATCTTGGCTTGGACAATCCTTTACCATGCACCATCTTGCCACAGGAGTCCCCCAGGGCTCTGTACTAGGACCTCTTTGCCATATACACCACCTCACTGGGTGAGATCATTCGATCACATGGCTTCTCCTACCACTGCTATGAAGAAGACACCCAGCTCTATCTGTCATTTCCACCGGACGACCACACTGTCTCTGCACAAATATCAAACTGTCTCTCTGACATATCAAAATGGATGAAATCCCACCATCTCCAACTCAACCTCTCTAAAACTGAGTTACTTGTCATCCCAAAAAAACCATCCATACAGCACAATATCTCAATCCAAAATGACTTCCTATCTCTGGCTCCTTCAAAGGTAGTTCGAAATCTGGGTGTTGTGATTGATGAACACCTGACCTTTAAAGATCATGTTGCCTCTGTTGCTCGTTCATGCCGCTTTGCGCTGTATAACATACGAAAGATCAAACCATACCTAACACAACATGCCACCCAGCTCCTGGTGCAATCTACTGTCATCTCCTGCCTCGATCACTGCAATGCCCTTCTAACTGGTCTTCCAGGCTGTACTGTGAGACCTCTTCAAATGGTCCAGAACGCAGCAGCGCGTCTGGTCTTCAATCAGCCAAAAAGAGCACATGTCACCCCTCTGTTCATTGAGCTCCACTGGCTACCGCTAGCAGCATGCACCAAATTCAAATTGCTAACACTAGCATACAAAGTCCGAGATAGTACGGCTCCCATCTACCTGAATCCTCTTGCAAAGGCTTACGTCTCGGCCCGGCCGCTCCGGTCATCACAGGATCGTCGGCTAGCAGTGCCTACACCACGCTCAGGACAATCCAGACTCTTCTCATGCATCGTTCCACAAATGTGGAATGACCTACCAAGCACTACCAGAACAGCAGCTTCCTTTTCTATTTTCAAGAAACTCCTGAAGACCCTGCTCTTCAGAGAGCATCTTCTAAATTAGCACCCTCCCTGCACCCGTCCCCCCTCTCTACCATCCACTCCTTTGTTCCCTCCTCTCCATGATTGATGTCAAGTTGTTGTTATTGTTGTTGTTAGCCTCAAGGGCAACATGCCGATTATCACTTGTAAGTCGCTTTGGACAAAAGCGTCTGCTAAATACATAAACATAAACATAAAGGAATCACAGGTGTCATTTTAGACTTGGGACTACTTTATGACAAACACTGGCAGCCCCAAAGTCACCTGCTTCTGTAAATGGATGCAGACGCTGTTAGCAAACCAGCATTACTGATCATTATTTAATTTAATTTAATTTAATTTAATTTTACTATTTTATTTTATTTTATGTCTATTTTTGTTAGACAAACTTATTTCAAATACACAACAACACTAACCAAATGTAAGACTTTACTACCGCTTTAAGACTCTTTAATATTTTTTAAGGGTCTTAGCTTTCCTTAAATCAATTAATCAACTTTTAATACTTTTGAAGACCCTGTGGATACTATAGGGATGGGTGCCTTTCACATTTGAATCAATTCTGTACCAATTCCCGAGACCTACGAATCGATACCGGTACTTAACGGTACCAATTTTCAATATTGTTGAAAGTTTAATAATTAATTTATTCTCTTTTTTAATTAAATATTTTTTCTCACTCTCTATATATACACATATATATTTGATAAATATCATGATAAATAACATACAGCTGTATTTGATTTTATTTATTAGTGCTGTACAAAATTCTTCAGTATGAAAACCTTTAACCAAAACTGTTTCTAAATGATACAAAAACTAAAACCCAGCTCCATGCACTCCTAATCTTTCTTCTAATTATTATTTCTCACTATGTGCAGAAATATAAAGCAAACTCACACTTACTAAATACACACACTATTGGCTCTGTTGACTAAAAGACAGCCAAATAATCACAACCTCCTGGGTTTAGAACGGTTCTCTGATCCTTGTCGCATGCCTTCTGTAGCTTCTTAGATGAGCTGTTCCTTTCAGTGGTTTAGTTTGTTGCAGGACAAAGATCAAAGTTGCCAGATTTTGAAGTTTGTCTCTGACCTGGAGTCTGACTGGATGCACCAGCCGTCTTCTTGTCTTCCTCTGCTGTGAAACTTGGTCACAGCTGGTAAATGTGAAGGCTTGGCAGGAACGACCAGTCCAGTGCACACATTTCCGAGCTAACGAGGAATCTGCGTGAGAGCCTTTAACCCTTTGATGCATGAATAATGAAATCTTCAACCACGATTTTTTAAACAATTTTTTTCATTCATATTTAGGTGTGAATGAAACAAATTTCAACAAATATCTTTTGTAAAATTTTGTTAATTTACAAATAGTTTATTACATGTCCAACTCAGGGGACAGTGTGCGTTCTGAACATGAAATGTGTTGGCTTGACTTGCTGAAGCACAAATGGAGGGGCTCACATGCAATAAAGTCTTCAACAGCTGTGCTTAATAGCAAAAATAAATAAATAACAATTTTGAGTACCTGTCCACTGTAGTGACCATTATGCATCAAAGGGTTAAAGTGGGTGGATCAAAGTCATGACATGATTAAAGGACAATCAAAGCACATCGTTCCAAATGGACTAAGGATCATTTTAGAAGCTTCACTGAGCACTTGCTCATTGTAAGTGAAGAGATTTTTATAGCTTATTTTGGCATTTCTGTGTAACATGGCAAAGGTCATTAAGATCACAATCTGCTGCCACACCAAACCAGACTGTTTCTCAGAAGTATTTAGTTAAATCTAACACATGGTTTTGAAGATACCGTTAAAAATATAACAAAAATTTCATATCAAATTAGACAGTGGAAGTGACTGACATTTCTCAGTGTGGAGTAGCCCCTACAGGGGTGAGCTTCAGATGGCTGAAACCTAAAATCCTTTCAGTTTTCTGCTTGTTTTAATATTATTTCTGTACGCCATATAGAAAGAAAAACAGTTAGTCCACCAGTTCAGAAGACAAAAGCATCATCATTGAATGTCGCCAATAATATCTTCGAGACAGAAACTGACAATAAAAAAATCCCTCAACAAACAACAACAGCAAACTCACAGGATTGTCTAAATCTAAACTTGATGAAGCCAAAAATGTCAATGTAATTTACATCAGCTCTCTTGTCAGGTCTGTTGTAATAAACAGGGGCAAAACAAATACTCATAATAGCACGTGTGTCAGTTATTTTCTTCAAAATTGTCTAAAACAAATCAATCCTCGACCTTATTTGATATTTGTTCTGAAATGGCAATTAATATGACTAAAAATATTCATTCGTGAAAATATATGTTAAAAAGTACATTTTACTGTTTTAAAATGAATTATTTCCTGTTGGATGGATGTGACGTGGTGGGAACAAAAGTCATAACTGATGCAGTTAAACAAAATATAACTGAGAAAAGCAAACAGCAAATGGTGCTCTGGGGTGGATGGGTGGATGCTAGTCTTTGGTTACAAATTGGTTGTTTGTATGCCAAAATAAGTCATGTGTTGTATGTTAAACATTCTATCAGACTATTTTTTTTATATTAATTTATAAATCATTACACAGCTGTATTAAATGCTAATAAATTATCCTCATCTTATCGATTGGGATTGCCATTGTCAAGGCGGTACCAGTAAATAACCACTAGGTGTCATTAAACTATGTAAACAGAGCAAATATGTGTCTCTTATTTGCTGTTTATATTTAAACACTGCATTTAATTAAAAATATTTTCTGCAAAATACAATAGCTTACAACATTTATAAATGTGGACAAATTAATCACATGATGGTGGAAAGACATTCAAGAATAAATAGATGAATTTGAATGGACTGAAGCATGTTTTAAAGGCGCAAAGACAAACTATAAACACGCAGCCTAAATTATTACAGTATAAATTTAATACAATCTATAATCTTAAAAGAAAGTATTTTAATAAAATTAAAATGTTATCTTGAGTTTTGATCTTGCTTTATGTTCATTCAGCCTGTTGTTGCCTCTGCTGAATCAGAAATTCTGTGTGAATTTTCTGAGTGTGAACATATTGTTTGTTATGCTATTTGAACATTAATAAAAATATTTGAAAAATAATTAATAAAACCAGCAACACTTACCAAGGAAACCATTTAGCATTCTCCACTCCAGTATAATCTTCAGTCTTCCAGCATCACAGGCCTCAATCACAGCAGAAACACGTCTAAAGAAATGTTCCTTGGTTAAGCTTCGGTTTGTGTCTCCAGATTTCCTCTGTGATGCCGAAGAATATCTAATATTTTGAGAGGGAAGGTTTAGGCCAAAGTACTCACGCATCGTGTCATCAGTTTGGTACCACTTTGCAGGATCAGGTGGGTAGCTAGTTGTTAATACCCTTTCTGGGTCTAGAGGCTCCTGTAAGACTATATTGGGCTCACTTCTGGCTGGCTGCTGTTCTTCCAGTTCGTCCTTCTGTGAAGGCATTGATCAGAATCAGAATCAGAATCAGTTTTATTGCCAGCGCTCCAGCGACCCAGAGCATAGGAACTTGACTCCGCGAACAGAACTTGACTCCACGATCACAACCTGTCCAAGGTTAAACACACACACGTAGACAAAAACAGGTACAGGCAGTCACAAGAGCAGCCATAACGGCGCTCATTTCATTAGATGAAAAGGGTGTTACATGAGGATAATTGGGGTAAGGTAAAAAAAAAAGGCATAGCAGAGTTAAACCCAGCGGGGAGTAACTCTATTATACAAAAAAACTCCTCAACATAGAAGCACGAACATCACAGATACAACATCAGAGTCCGATGGGGAGGCGGGGTTGGGCGGTATTCTGAATCCTCCAACGGGAGCTGCCATTACGGTGCTTCACCAGCTGCAGTCGACAGATGGGAGGGAGAAATGAGGAACAGAGAGTGCATTGAGTTCCTGCAGGTCGATGACCTCGAAGCCGAAGTCACAATCTGAAGGCGGGGGGGAAGGTCGGGACACAGCATCTGTCAGCATTCCTCCTTTCATGGGGGTGAGTTGAATGCAGTCTTGGAGGCTGCTTGGCGTCAGATAAGGATAAGCAAGACTTTGTTTAGGGCAGACAGAGATAATTTTCCTCTCTGCCTTGGAGTCTATTAAGTGATCATTCATGTCCACCAGTGAAGCCAATTTATGCGTTCTAAACATCCCCACACCGTTCGGTGACCCTCTCCGAGATGACATCCATCTTGCGCACTAACACAGGCAACGCCGCGAGGACATTGTCCAGCTTACGGTTCACCTCGAGTAACGTCCCAGTCTGTGAGGTCACCGCCCGGGCGGCACATTCCGTGGGTGCGGGTCGCACTCCAATCGCTCCCGTCTTCCCAAATTTCCAGAAAACCAGATATCCTCCCACTCCAATCAGAAGAAATCCAGTGATCATCAGGCCGAATATCCACAAATCTTCCACGTCCTCTATGGACAACTGAGAGAGGCACACGATTCGCCAGACCTCCCAAGAATCGAGTGCATATCCCGCTGCGAATGTCCCCTAGGGACAGGTGGGAGCCCCCTTCTCCGTTCTCATCGTAGAAAAATCTTATCAATCGCGTTGAATGACCAGTTAATTAAGTCCATATTTCCAAAAAAGAGTAGTGATTTCAGGAGAAATGCAGAGAAGTGCTCTGTAGGCAGACAGGACAAGAGCCTTGGGGAAGCAGTTAAGGGAGCTGAAGAAAAAAGTGTCTGTGCTCTCTGAGTGCTGGAGAAGATGTTGACGACGTTGGCGCTACCGCGTCTTCCGCCGCATTTCCCGCCGCATCTTCCAACGCATCTTCGGGTCGTGTCTCCTCCGGGTCTGGCTCAGGCCCGGCCTCTGGCTCTGCTGACACGAGCAGGTTCACAACTGTCGGACGGCTGCCCGAGCAGCCCGACAGAGACTTCTGTAAAACCCCCCACTGTCTCTTCTTTTTTTTTTTTTGTTTCTTTTTTACGTTTTGCTGCACCCGAAAGCATCGTGAAAGTTAGCCTACTCAAAAACACCTGCCAGCTTTGTTGTGCCCCGCTCTGACTCTGACCGCTTCTCTGACATCCTTAATTGGGTGGCGCCTTAATGGGACATAGCCAATGAAACGGTCTATGGTTAAGATAAACATTGTCACTATTTTTAGTTAATAAATATTGAAATAAATTGTAGATAGGAGTCCTAGCTACAAATTCTATCATAGAACATTTGTACATTTAATTTTTAATTTATTTATTTTTAATTTTGTTCCTCTGTCTGGGCCCCATCCAGCCAATCAGGCCCTAGACACGTGCCTACTTTGCCTTTGCGTTAATCCGGCTGTGGGTGCATCTGTGGTCTCCAGGTCTGCAGCTGTGTATTATTGTGGAATTTACACAGGGGGAGGCGGGTTTTATTGAACCCAAGCATCTTATTTCAAGGTTGAAAGAATGGGTCATGAGAAGAACTTATTTTATAAAAAATTACATATCAGTGGTGCCACATATTTTAACATACACTCATTGGCGTTTTTATTGGGTACACCTTGCTTGGACCCCCTTTTGCCCTTAGAACTGCCTCAATACTTTGTGGCATAGATTCAACAAGGTACTGGAACATTCCTCAGAGATTTTGGTCCATACTGACATGATAGCATCATGCAGTTGCTGCAGATTTGTCAGCTGCAGATTCATGATGCAAATCTCCCGTTCCACCACATCTCAAAGGTGCTCTTTTGGACTGAGATCTGGTGACTGTGGAGGTCTGAGATGATTGTAGCTTTATGACATGGAAGTGTCCATCAGAAGATGGGTACACTGTGGTCATAAAGGGATAGACATGGTCAGCAACAATACTCAGGTAGGCTGTGACATTGCAACAATGATCAATTAGTACTTAGGGGTCCAAAGTGTGCCAAGAAAGTGTCCTCCACACCATTACACCATCACCACCAGTCTGAACCGTTGATAAAAGGCAGGATGGATCCATGCTTTCATGTTGTTGACACCAAATTCTGACCCAAACATCTGAATGTTGCAGCAGAAACTGAGAATCATCAGACCAAGCAACATTTTTCCAATCTTCTATTGTCTAATTTTGGTGAGTCTTTGCAAATTGTAGCTTTTTCTGTTCTTAGCTGACAGAAGTGGCACCCAGTGTGGTCTTCTGCTAGCCCATCTATCTCAAAGTTTAACTTGTTTTGCATTCAGAGATGCTTTTCTGCATACTTTGGTTGGAGCGAGTGGTTATTTGAGTTAATGTTGCCTTTCTATCAGCTCAAACCAGTCTGGCCATTCTCCTCTGACCTCAGGCATCAACAACGCATTTTAAGTTGCGCCTGGTGGTCCCAAAACCCCACCTAAAGTCCAGTGGTGATGGCTCCTTTGAGGCTATGGCACTGCAGCTGTGAAACGATCTTCCTCTCTCTCTATGTCGTTTGATCCCTTTTGCATGTTTAAAAAAAACCTCTAAAAAACTTGGCTTTTAAAACTTGCTTTTACATAATTGTATTACTTGTCTTACTCTCATGTTTGCTTATGTTTATGTATTTTATTCTGTTTTAATGTGAAGCTCCTTGTGATTTTTATCTGTGAAAGGTGTTATAGAAATAAAGGTTACTTACTAAGTCTTCTAGAAGGGTAACCTCCCTCCCAGCACTTCAAATGATGAGTAATCAACTTGGTTTATCAGTCGGTGAGATGAAATCACTTCACTAAAAACTCTGGAGAAAAAACTAGAATACAAAATATTTATGCAACACATATGGCCTCTAGGTGCAGATGTACAATGCTATACATAACATAGAGTTTGCAATTTTTAAAATGATCTTCCTGTGTTTTCTTTTGTCTAGGACAATAATTTAGGATTAGGAATGCCTCTGTGAAAGTGATCCTTTGGCTTTACAGATAGTGATTGAAAAATCCACCTTAACTCATCCCTAATCAGCTGCACTTAAATCAAACTGAATTCTTGTTTAATCAAAGACCTCTAATCAGTGTTTCCTCAGTGAGAACTTCGATAAGACAGAGAAGCCATTCTGCTGAAAATAGAGTAAATCTTGTCAACTGTGCTGGATCATCTGTAGGTGGTCTAATGATCTCCTCATGAGGACTCATCCTAACAGACGTGTGTGTGTGTGTGTGTGTCGAGGGTTGGGGGGTTCGGCACACACACACACACACACACACACGCACACACACACACACACACACACACACACACACACACACACACACACACACACTTAGACATACACATCCCACATATGTGGTGCTGCTGATCCGAGAAGACAAATCAGTAAAGCCCCGGGGCTCAGCCTGGCAGACCAAAGGGATGAGGTCATCCGACAGAACCTCATTTTCTCTAAAATTGCACGTCTGATCAGTGTGGTGTTTCCTGCAACAATTACACCGGCCCGAGTCCTCATTAGCAAATATTGTAGAAGAGGAAAAATAAGACAAAGGCCACCTTCTTAATGAAGAGCAGGATATTGTTTTAAGAGAAGGTCAGAAGAAATCACTTGGAGTCCATAAAAATGAGAAATCCATTATAAGGATTTGTCTAAATAACTGATGAACCCCCCCCCCCCCCCCCCACACACACACACACACACATACACACAATTACCCAACGCAATCAAAAAAGTGAAACCATACTATTTCTCGACTTTAAGCCAAGCCTTATTGATAGGTAGAACTTTTAATTTGACAAAGACCTGCAAAGTTCTGAGGTATCTTCTCTCTCACATCTTAATTGCAGAAATATATGTGTTGTGGGGCAAGTGTGAGGTGATTTGTTAAGATGGACAGTTTGGGGGGCCACCAAGTAAGAGCTGGGAATGGTTATAATTCACTCATGGTGCTCCAGGCTAAACAGCTCCCACTTGAGTCAGCATGATCTACGAGTGTCCGTGAGCCCCGCACACTTGAACATGTTCACTGCACTAATTGGTCCAGCAGCGGTGGGGGGTGTTAAGTCATCAAGTATATCACCTGGTTTCCTTCTTTTTAACAAGACAAGGTTGAAAACATGTTTTGTTTCTAACTCTTAGTTTCAGATCTTTGCTCAAAACTGTTCTTACGTATTTCTAGATTTGAGGGGAAATCTATTTTAAAGGGAATCATGTAAGTGGAAGGAAATAATGCTGGATGTGGTTTCAGAAGTAGAAAAATGTTAAGACAGTTTAAAAGTACCCAAAGTTCATAAATAAGCGATTGCAAAAGTAAGAAAACATATGCAATAACCTAAAACGGAATGGTGTAGAAACGTAGAGGAGAAAGACTAAACTCGAGCCAAACAAACCACTTTAAACTGTTAAATTTTCAACCTTTCAAGCATAAACTAAACTTTGTTTTTTAAAATATAATTTTGTACAATGACTTTTTACGTTAGTTACATTTTGATAATGTAACCCATTTGCAAATCCATACTCAGGGACTGACAAAAGAAGTCAAAATCCAGAGAGTAACAGCTCCTCTAAAAGAAGCAGTACTTACCCGCCAGACACCCTGTGTTGACATGGAGAAGATGGCTTATGGAACAATTGTGTAATAATTTACTGTATTATTTATTACCTAGGCGCATTAGCATTATTCAAGGTACGTTTTTTTTGCTTCACATTTTTAAAATGTTTATTTAAAAACATTAAGACACCATTTTGACATTCAATTTTTGGACAAAGGCTCTGTTTCTCAACATTCAGTTTGATTTACAAGTGTAGGAAAGGCTTCACATTTGCTGTGGTCTCTAGAATGAATGAAAGCCTGTGAGTTGTTTTCTGTGGAGACAAAAGCTCTTGCACTCCTCTTTCAAGAGATGGGCGTTTATTGGGGGACTTGTGGAAAACGGCAGGATTTGGAGTCTTACTCAATAAAGGTATTCATTTTTGGGAAAAGCTGATCAAGGAAGCTACTGTACATAAAAAACAACAATTAAAAGGTTCTGATGATCTCAGAAAATTGTATAACACCCGCTTACGACACACACACACACACACACGGCTGGAGTACACAGCTCAGCTCAGCTGCCATTAAGGTCACCATTTTCAGAAGCAACTCTGAGCCAAACATCCTCCCACGCACGTCGTGCCCCCAGTATATAGCATGTGGTATTTTTATGATGAAAAAGTACAAAGTGTTTAGATTTCATGGTTTATTCATAACTTCAAAATCACAAGAGCTCTGTGCCACCGAGAATCTAAGGAAACCCCTTAACCAGAACTTTCAGAACATAAACCAAACTCCATCCTTTCTTTGGCGCACATGTGCACATGCTCACTCATTTGTTGTTAGCAAACATTTAAGTGACAGACTCTAAATAGAGCATTTAAAACAACTCCTTAACTTAAATTTGCAAACAGAATGGGACACTTCTTCCGTGACGCTAGGCAACATAGCTAGTTTCCTATTTGGCTGCTCGCGTTTTCCGCATAGAAGTTGTGGAGTGCAGCATGAGAAAACTTCATAGGTTATGATCTAAAAGATGTTTCAGAAAGGAAACTCAAATGTTACTTTTAATATTCATGAAAAGCAAACATCCCACTTCTGATTGGCTAACAGCGATGCAACTCTTCTGCTGCCTTCCTTCGCTTGTCTTTCTTAAGTGATGTTTTATCTCCAAAAATAACACAAGCCTGAACTTGTTCAGTCATGTTGTGGAGTTGCTAATGCTAATGGTTAGCTTCTGCATGCTGAGACACGCTCTGCTCTCTCCTGGCTGCCTTTTCTGGTCATGAACCAAGGTGGGTGTGTCGATTAAGGCTAATTTTACAGTGTGGCGTAGATCTTTGTGTTATGATTCGCCCCTTTTTGTGCTTGTGTTTAACTTTTTCTCTGTTGTTTTTGTTCAGGTCAGCTGCAGCTCCTCTCAGGAATCCTCCCCTTCCCTGTGAGCCTCCTGGAGTGCTGCAGCTGAACCACATCATCTTGATTGCCCCTCACCCTATTTCAGGCCACTGCTGCCAGTCATCAGTGTGGAGTTGTCTTTGCTGAGTTGTACATGTATGGATTGAGTTTGGTTTTGGTTTTTGGTTCCCACAGTCAGTGGAGGAAGTTTTGTTTATTAAATCTTTTTGAACTCTGGATAAAGGATCTTTATTCCTGCAAATGGGTTACTGCAGAGGCAAACCGTGACATTACAACTCCACCAAGATGTCTGACCCAGCAGGAAGAACCCAGAGACAAGACCCTTCCTTACCTGCCTCTGGTGAGGGTGCTGCAGGAGAAGCCAGCCTTCCTGTTCTGACCCAGGAGCTCCGCAGCTGCATGTCAGGGTTGCAGCAGTTGCATGGACGTGTAGCCAGACTGGAGCAAGCGCCTGCTCCCCCTCGACAGGTTCGTTTGGGTCGTCCTGAAACTTTTTCTGGTACCGCAGAGGATTGTCGACCATTCCTCACCTCCTGCCGGCTCCATTTTGACTTTAATCCAAGCGAATTCCCCTCGGAGCAGAGCAAGGTGGCTTTTGCCTTGAGTTTCCTGACGGGCAGAGCCAAGAGGTGGGGGCTGGCTGAGTGGGATCGTGGAGCGGAGGTGGTTCGTTCCTTCCGGGCCTTTTCCACTCAACTCCTCGTGGTGTTTGATCCCTCAACACCGCACCGCGCGGCTGCTTCTGAGCTGCTTCGGCTCAAACAAGGAGACGACAGCGTGGCGTCCTATGCAGTACAGTTCCGGACGCTGGCGGCAAGCTCCCGCTGGCCTGATGATGCACTGGTCGACGTCTTCCTTCAGGGGCTCTCCAGCGAGCTCAAGGACGAGCTAGCCGCGAGGGAGGTTCCTGAGGAGCTGGAGGATCTTATCGATCTGGCTGTACGCATCGATCGGCGGAGGATGGAGCGCCTTCATGATGAGCTCCGCCCACTGACTTCTTCACCTCGTCCTCACCCGATTTCTGTGAGTGTTTCTCACCTGGGCAGTGACGCCCCGCCCTCGGAGCCCATGCAGCTAGCGGGTCGGGTGTCATCCTTTTCTCCGCCCTCACGACCGCCCACCAGTGTGCGGTTGACATATGGGACGAAACACGGTGAATATGACACCCTTATTGACTCCGGCTCTGATGGGGATCTGATGTCCCAGGCAGTGGTAAGCGAACTTTTGATTCCAGTCGAGGAGGTGTTTCCTGCATTGTCCATCCATGCTGTAAACGGTTCCCTTATCCACAAGGTGACTGCACGCACTGTTCCTGTCACTGTGACGGTCTCTGGGAACCACACAGAGCGGATGTGTTTTTTTGTGGTTGACTCTTTAGTGCCTCCTGTGATCCTGGGTTACCCCTGGCTAAGCAAACACTGTCCCCATATTGACTGGGTTTCTGGCCGCGTGTTGACGTGGAGTCCTTTTTGTTTATTGAACTGTTTGTCTGCTGCTCCTGTTCGCCCTGTTTCTAGCCAGCCTCCCTTGGAACCACCTGACATCAGTAATGTTCCCCCCGAATATACAGACTTGGCTGCGGTGTTCAGTAAGGTTCGTGCTAAGAACCTGCCCCCTCACCGTCCTTACGACTGTGCTGTGGACCTCCTTCCTGGTGCTCAACCTCCTAAAGGCCGTCTCTATCCTCTGTCCATCCCTGAGACAACAGCCATGGAGGAATACATTCAGGAGGGCTTACAGGCAGGCATTATTCGGCCATCCTCATCACCTGCGGGGGCAGGGTTTTTCTTTGTGGGCAAGAAGGATGGGGGTTTACGGCCGTGTATTGACTACAGGGGTCTGAATAGCGTCACGGTTCGTAACACTTTCCCCCTGCCTCTCTTGCAGTCTGCCTTTGACCAGATTAGAGGGGCTCGGGTGTTCACTAAGCTGGATCTACGGAACGCTTATCATCTGGTGCGCATACGGGAGGGGGATGAGTGGAAAACTGCCTTCAACACCCCGTGCGGCCATTTTGAATACCTGGTGATGCCTTTTGGACTGACAAACGCACCAGCTGTGTTTCAGTGTTTTATTAATGATGTGTTGAAGGACATGATTAACAGATTTGTGTACGTCTATCTGGATGACATTTTAATTTTCTCCCCAGACCGTAAAACACATGTGCAGCACGTCAGGGCCGTTCTGCAGCGCCTACTTGAGAACCAGCTTTTCTGTAAGGCTGAAAAGTGTGAGTTTCACACCACCAAGACTAAGTTCTTGGGGCATGTGATCACGCCTGGAGAGGTACAGATGGACAGTGACAAGGTCAAAGCGGTTCTCGAGTGGCCTACACCTACTGGTCGGAAGCAGCTTCAACGCTTCCTGGGGTTCGCCAACTTCTACAGGCGCTTCATCAGAGGTTTCAGTGGCGTGGCTGCACCCCTCCACAGACTCACCTCGGCTAAGGTACGTTTTGTCTGGGACACTGCTGCCGACATGGCCTTTGCCGAGCTCAAAAGACGGTTCTCTGCGGCCCCTATCCTGACCCAGCCTGACACCTCCAAGCAATTCATTGTGGAGGTTGATGCGTCTGAGTCAGGGGTGGGTGCTGTGCTGTCACAGAGAGCGTCTGATAATAAAGTACATCCCTGCGCGTATTTCTCCTGCAAGCTCACTCCTGCAGAGAGAAATTACGACATAGGGAACAGAGAGTTGCTAGCTGTTAAGCTAGCACTCGAAGAATGGCGCCACTGGTTGGAGGGTGCTGAGCAGCCGTTTTTGGTGTGGACCGACCATAAGAACTTGGAGTATGTACGGACTGCCAAGCGCCTTAACCCCCGCCAAGCACGGTGGGCTCTGTTTTTTGACAGGTTTAACTTCAACCTCTCCTTCCGTCCGGGCAGTAAGAACATTAAACCTGATGCCCTGTCCCGCCAGTACCAGCAGGAAGGTGAGGCTTTGGAGTCAGAGTCCACGTTCATCGTGCCGCCCAACTTGGTCCTTGGGGTCTCTCGTTGGTCCTTGGAGCGCAGAATCAATGCTGCAGTCCGAGACCCCACTACCATTCCGTCTGGATGCCCCCCGCACTGTTTGTTTGTTCCCCCAGGTTTTCGCCCGGCGGTGTTGAAATGGGGGCATTCATCACGCCTGGCCTGCCATCCTGGGGTAACCAGGACTGCCTTCCTGGTAGCGCAGCGGTTCTGGTGGCCTACGGTGTCGTCTGACGTTCGAGCTTTTGTCTCCTCTTGCCCAGTGTGTGCCAGCGTCAAGTCACCCAGAACTCCTCCGGCTGGACTCCTGCAACCTCTACCTGTTCCCTCCAGACCTTGGTCCCACATTGCAATGGACTTCATCACTGGAATACCCAACTCTAAGGGTAAGACTGTGATCCTGACTGTAGTGGACAGGTTTTCAAAGATGGTGCATGCTATACCCCTGCAGAGATTGCCATCGGCTCAGCAACTGGCGGAGGTGGTGGTGCGGCATGTTTTTCGGCTGCACGGACTTCCGGAGAACATCACCTCGGATCGAGGACCCCAGTTTGTTGCAGCTTTTTGGAAGGAGTTCTGCAGACTCCTTGGAATAACGGTCAGTCTGAGCTCTGGTTTCCACCCTCAGACAAATGGTCAAGTAGAGCGCTTTAACCAGGATCTGGAGACCACCCTGCGTGCTATGTGCCTGAAGAACCCCCAGACTTGGTCCTCTCAACTCCCCTGGGCTGAGTATTCGCACAACACCCTGGTTAATTCTACTGGCTTCTCCCCCTTCCAGGCTGCCTACGGGTACCAACCACCTCTCTTCCCCCATCAGGAGAGGTCGGCTTCCACCTCCGGTCCTGCAGCATTCGTGAGGCGCTGCCGTCGTACATGGACTGAGTACCGTTCCCGACTGGTTCGGAACCAGGAACGGTTCACCTCCGTGGCTAACCGCCGGAGGTCTGCTGCTCCGGAGTACAAGGTGGGTGACAGGGTTTGGCTCTCTTCGGCTGATCTGCCACTGAAGGGGGGTGCCAGGAAGATGCAGCCCCGATTCATCGGACCCTTCCCCATCACCAAGGTCATCAACCCAGTAGCCGTCAGGTTGGAGCTCCCTCGGGCACTGAGAGTCCACCCTGTGTTCCATGTGAGCAAGCTGAAGCCTGAGAGACTCTGTCCCCTGCAGACGCCACCTGCGGTCCCTCCAGCTCCCCGCATTGTGGATGGCGGACCTGTCTACAGCGTGAATAAGCTCTTGGCCTCGAGGAGAGTGGGCAGGGGCGTCCAATACCTCGTGGACTGGGTGGGTTATGGCCCGGCGGACAGGCAATGGGTCCCAGAACGCCACATCCTCAGCCGTGATCTGATCGATCAGTTTCACCGGGAACACCCCACCCAGCCGAGACGTCCGTCTGGGAGCCGGACTTTGTGAGGGGGGTTATGTTATGATTCGCCCCTTTTTGTGCTTGTGTTTAACTTTTTCTCTGTTGTTTTTGTTCAGGTCAGCTGCAGCTCCTCTCAGGAATCCTCCCCTTCCCTGTGAGCCTCTGTAATAAAAATGAACTTGTCATCTGTTGTATAATTGCTTTATACAAGTTATTGATCACTACTGTTTGTCAATCACACTTATCATGAGGATAATCATGGTAGAGCCGAACATAATGTGATCATGAGGATGTAATCAAGGTAATCTTGGTGGAGGTGTGCAGCTTTGCACGCACATCAGGGAATGTATAAGGAGCAGAGCAGAGCTCAGAGCTGTTAGAGCTGTTTGAAGGATTCTATTTGACGAGGTTCATGGATTACGTTTTCTAACTGGGGTGTTCAGCTCTCCACCCATAAGCAACGGTAAGAGAAATGTTTCGTTCATGATTGATAACTTGTATGAATGCCGGTTGAATAAAGCCTTGTTGTTCATCTGATATTCAAGTTGTGTTTCATTGTTTCTGGCGTCGACTTGACAACGATCCTGACTAAATAAATATAAAGTGTAAAAAGAGACTTTGAGTCTTTTAAGGTAATTAAAATAAAATAAAACATTTTATTTTAGAACATTTTTGGCGTCACGAACAGGATCAGTCAAGCTATTCCAGCAACAATGAAGTGTTTTTGGAGAAGCAAAAAGGAGCCGAGTGCTTCTGGGGAGGGAACGCCGATTCCCGTGCCGATTCCCGGCTGGGAAACGGAGGAGTTCCGAACCATTGGTGATATGTTAAGGCAGCGCGGTGGACGCCCTGGGCCGTGGGGAGAGTTAAATGGAGTGGTCAGCCCCGCCGTGGTGCTGGACCGTTTGACGCGGATAGAAGTTAAAGAAAAAGCGCCGCTGGCAGGAGTGAGAGATATGATGTGGCTTTTTGCAGAAGCATGGAAAAAACAGGAGTTAGAATTGAGCAGTTGTAGAGAGCGAGCGGCGCAGGAGAAAATCCATGCTGAAGAAGTTGAAAAATCATGCTCAGAGTTTGAGCAGAGAGTGTGTGTGATGGGGAAAGAGCTAAAGCATGCTCAGAATGTTTTGGATAAAACGCTGACTTTTGTGTCTCGAGCGCAAAGGAAGGAAAAGAAGCGACCTCGTAGAGCAGGTCCTGCTCAGATCCGGGCGTTTGTAAAGAATGTTGGTGAAGATTGGAACCCAGAGAAATGGAACGGGGATCTTTGGGGGGATGATGAGGAGGAGGAGTGGGCGATTAAACCTGACCCACCACCTCAGCCCTTGTATCCATCATTACAGGGGATAAAGATGTCAGAACAAAGACCTATTACTAGGCGTCGGCGAGAACAGCAAATTATTCCACCAATACTGGTAGATATGGTGGATGATCAGGGACGGCCGGAACTCGATGAGGCGGGTAATATAAGAAGGATGTTACAACAGCAGCCACAACCCGCCCCTAGGCTGCTAACAACGCTAGAGGATTATTCACAAGATGAGTTAAATCACATGAATGGGAAGCTGAAACAGCGCCCAGGCGAACCAACTGACTCCTGGCTTAATCGCCTTATGGAGGATGGCGCGTGTGATATAGCCATAGATGCCGGTGATGCCATGAGATTTTCAGGATTAAGTACTGATGCACAGATAAATGCTGAATACCGGGCTACAGTCCGGGCATTGCCAGCTGATGAAGATTTCAATGTGGGGGATGCATATGCTCTGGCATGTCATGTAATCTATCCTACCACGGCGGACTGGTCTGAGATTAAAGGGCAATGGCAGACAGTGAGAGATGCCATTCAGCGGCTCACCAGACTCACTATTAGAGAGCAAGTGGCTCGAAACGGGGGAGCTGGAGTGGTGGACTGTAACATCTCTAAGGCAACTAGAGATCACCTCATCAGACATGCCCCACCACATTATAAACCCATGGTGACCAGCTTGTTGTTTGGCGCGGCAGACCAGACTTTTGCCGCGATAAAAGATCGTCTTGGCGAACTCACCACGCTGGGTGATTGGTCTGAGACGAGGAGAGAGGGAGCTAGAACTGAAAATAAACCCAGGATTGATCCACATTCAAGGGGTCGTAAAGGGGGGGCAATGGGCCCCTCTAGAACAGATCTGTGGAGGGCACTGCGACAAGCGGGAGTGCCGTTTGAGGAGATTGATGGATTGCCCACTAATGCATTGATGGAGAAATGCAGCCAAATGGGACTGAAGGTCCATTGTCAGTTCAGACATTGTCCTGAAAAGGACGACAGGATGTCTGTGTCAGAATTGGTTGGAATGTTGCAGAATGTGATCAGGGAGGTGGCGTCGAAGCCTGCTGAACCTTCCGCCCCTCCCAAGGAATCTTCAGAGGAGGAGAGTTCAGATGAGTGTTATCAGGTGGCGGCAGTGAAGCGTAGAAAGGAAAAACAGCACCGAAGGGAACATGATGATGAATAGGATGAAGGTCAAGCTCGGGTTGTTGCCAGTGCCTCAGGATGGTCAATAAATGATATCAGACCACATGTGGAATTACAGATTTATTGGAAAAAATCAGTACAGACAGTAATGGCATTGGTTGACACTGGGGCGGAGGCCTCGGTAATTCATGGCAATCCTGATAAAATAAAGGGAAACATTGTACCTTTGACTGGACTTGGGGGGCAGATGTTAGTAGGAAAGGGAGTAACTTTACCCTTAAAAATAGGAAATCAACCTATTAGAAATTACAGTGTAGTAGTGGCTCCTGCAAAGGAATGGATTATTGGAATGGATATATTGGCCGGAATGACTCTTCATCTGAAACATGGTCGATTTTGTTTTGGTATAAACAGAATCCACACCATTTTGGTAGGCAAGGTCAAAATGACACCTTTTCCCATTCCTGAAGCAACACAGGTGGTATCACAAAAACAATACCGGTTGCCTGGGGGTCAGAAAGAAATTACGGACACTATTAAAGAATATCTGGAGGCAGGAGTTTTGAAAACATGCACCACACGGTGGAATAATCCCTTATGGCCAGTGAAGAAATCAGATGGTTCATGGAGAATGACTGTGGATTATAGAGCGCTGAATAAACATACTCCTCCTTTAACGTCTGCGGTTCCGGATGTTATCACGATTGTGGAAAGGGTGCAGCATCACTCTGGTACATGGTATGCGGTGATAGATTTGGCCAATGCTTTCTTTACCATACCTATCCCTGAGGACAAGATGGAACAGTTTGCCTTTACATGGGAAGGAAGACAGTACACCTTCACCAGATTACCACAAGGGTATTTGCATTCACCCACAATCTGTCATAGGATAGTGGCTGAAAATCTGTCGACTTTAAAGATCCCATCAGGCATATTGCTATCACACTACATTGATGACATCATGATTCAGGGAAACACTAAAGAAGAGGTTGAGCAATTGCTCCCACTTCTGATAACACATATGAAGAATCATGGATGGGAGATAAATCCAGAGAAAGTGCAGGGATCTGCACAGTCAGTGAAGTTCTTGGGAATTATCTGGAATAGAGGGGAAAGAGAAATAACAACTAAAGCTAAAGAGAAAATAGCACGGTTCCCAATACCACAGAATAAGACAGATGCTCAGCGGTATATTGGGTTGTTTGGGTTCTGGAGACACCACATACCTCATTTAGGACAGATCTTGCAGCCTCTGTACAGATGCACTCGGAAGAAGGAGCAGTTTGAATGGGGGCCTGATCAACAACAGTCATTTGAACTAGCTAAAGAGGCCATCCAACAAGCTGTTTCTTTGGGGAAGATGTTGTCAGGACCAGTGGAGTTACAGGTTTCTGCAGTAAATGATTATGCTAACTGGAGTTTGTGGCAAAAACAAGATAGGTGCAGAAAACCTTTGGGTTTTTGGTCTAGGAAATTGCCTGATGCAGGACAGAGATATACTCCATTTGAAAAACAGTTGTTGGCATGTTATTGGGCTTTGTTGGAAACAGAAGCCCAAACTGTGGGGCATGAAGTAATGATGAGAACACATATACCCATTCTAACTTGGGTCATGAGCAATCCTACAACTCACCGCATAGGGGTAGCTCAAGAGGCTAGCATCATAAAATGGAAGTGGTATGTTTCTGAGAGAATGAAACCAGGAGAAAAAGGAGTATCAATGCTCCACGAGCAAGTGGCAGACGTTCCAGAAATGGATGAAGTGCCTTTTGAGGTAAAACCAATCCAGGATTCTCCTGTGAAACTGGGGGTAAGATGGAGCGAACTCACCCCAGAGCAGCAGGAGCGAGCCTGGTTCACTGATGGTTCCTGTCAATATGTGGCAGGAACCAGGAAATGGAAGGCTGGGGCATTTAACCCTGGTACACAACAAGTTATGGAACTCACAGGGACAGGAAAGAGTAGTCAATGGGCGGAGTTGAAAGCAGTACACATGGTAATAATGGCGGCTGGGGTGCAGGGAGTAAGTATTTATACTGACTCCTGGTCAGTAGCCCAAGGAATGTTAACTTGGATGCCAACTTGGCATGCTACACAATGGAAGATACATTCAAAAGAGGTTTGGGGAGCTGACCTATGGAAGGACATTTGGGAGAAATGCCAAAATATTCCTGTGTCAGTATTACATGTGGATGCTCATACTAATAACAATGATCCTGAATCCCTGCATAATCAGACTGTAGATAAGATAGTGAAAATTCAGGCTGTAAGACAATCAAGTCCTGGATTAGCCAAATGGGCTCACGTTACTGCTGGACATTGGGGTGTGCAGGGAACATTGAAATGGGCGAGGGACAGAGGAATAGATCTCATCATTGATGATATTAAAACTGCCATAGAAGATTGTGAACCTTGTCAACATCAGAAAAAGAGAATCCCTCGACATATACAGGGACAGATACATCGAGGTAAACAAGCGGGACAGTGTTGGCAGATTGATTTCATTGGACCATTGCCAAAAAGTAAAAACTGTAAGTATGCATGCACAGCCGTGGATACGGTGTCAGGGGTACTGGTGGTGCATCCGTGTCATAACGCCAATCAGGAGGCTACATTGAAATGTCTGTCATTAATAGAGACCTATTATGGACTACCTTTGCAGGTTCAGACTGATAATGGTACCCATTTCACTGGAAATAAGATCAAAGAATGGGCAGAGAACAACGCGGTAGAATGGATCTATCATGTAGCATATCACCCGAAAGCTAGTGGACTCATTGAGAGAATGAATGGGTTACTGAAAGAGAAACTAAGGAAACTATCGGTTACTAATTCTTTGGACAAATGGAGAGAAAATCTGACTAGGGCAGTACATCAGTTAAATAACAGACCCGTGGGGGATGGAGTTACTCCACTGATGCTAATGGTTGCCAGGGCAGGAAGGGAAACAACTTCTACTGACCCTCCTATACGAATGTGGAAACTAACTTCTGAGGCAGAACTCCCTGTTAGAGCAACTGCGGGCTCTGTGGGATTAGATCTTAAAATCTTGGAAAGCATCACTTTAGTAACCAATAAAGTGACAGTGGTAAAAACAGGATTGGGAATTCAATGTCCACCAGGAACTTATGCTCATGTGTGTCCAAGAAGTGGTTTAGCTTTGAGGGGTCTAACCATTTTAGCTGGGGTAATAGACTCAGACTATCAAGGGGAAATAGGTGTGGTGTGTCAGCATACAGGTAAAGAACCGTTGGTACTGGAAAAAGGAGACAAGATAGCTCAGTTAGTAATCAAACGGTGTGTAATGTCCAAAGTTGAAGAGATTACTAAACCTACCACTATCACTCAGAGGGGTGAAACTGGGTTTGAATCATCAGACTTTACTGCGGGGGCAAAAGTGTGGGTGGAGCAGCTCAATGGTCCTCCCAGAGCTGGAGAGATTATTGCACAGGGAAAAGATGCTGTGGTAAGTGTATTGTTCCCCGGAGAGGAAAAATGGATTAATATTCCGATAAACAAATGTTACAGGAGAGAAAATTAATGCTTGTCATTCTATCTGCAGTTTTGTATGTATCCCATAGGCGGGTGTCTGAGTGACGGTGGTTGACTGGGTCCCCTTCCCCTACAAAAGGATTGAACCCTTGTCGAGGCGATGGATGGGCTCCGCGGACCTGGTGGTGTCGGATGTTTGGTCATCGTCCTCCATGTCCTCGCTGTCATCGCACTGAGGGCACATTTCTGTTGGGGGCTCACGGAAGGACAAGTGTTGGAAGAAGGGGTCATGGGCCATCTGGAATTGGTTAGCAGTATGTCCAACCGCACTCAAGGCACATTCACATGCAGAGCAAATGACGCTTGCTACTTGGGAAACCTAACATCTACCGGTAAGATGTACCGGTGCAGAGGATGTCTTAAAATCCGAGGAAGGGTGATCAGCCCGGGGGTGTTGGTTCAAGGATCAACAGTAACCTTTAATTCTGCAGCGCGCATCTGTGCATACCATCAGGGGAATGGTACTTGCATACAAAATGGCACAAATTGGAGTATGAAGGTTGATCGCGATTTCCGGATCAGGAATGGAACTGTAATCACAGGAGGATACGCCTATTTGTACATATTCTGGGTGCTGCCCGACACAGCCAGAGCTACGCAGACAGCTGTAGCTCCCCTGGTTCACACTTGTCAACAAATGGGACAAATAAGGGTAGCCGAATATGTGCGATGGACTGTGAAATTCCCTCCTATTCCGCCTTGTAACAGGAGGAGGCGAGCATGGTATGACACCGTGCTAGGAGGAACTGGAACTTTGTATGGTCTGGCTAACACAGCAGACAATGAGGTGACACGAACTATGCTGTCCAACACTGGAGAATACACCGCACAAGCTGTCACCAAGACTGCAAGATGGATGCCTTCGACTGTATCTAGTCAGTTAGAAGGAAGTGATGTGTGGAAAAGTGTATTTAAATGGAATCTAAAGCTTTGGAATGAAACTTATGATGCATTGCATAATTTGTCACACATAGGTAATTGGACAGTCTGTTCCTTGCAGACTATTCATGCTGAGACACAGAGAAATAGGTTTCAAATACAGGTAATGAGTAATAACTATCATGCATGGCGAACATTATGGAACATCAGTAGTTCATTATGGCTACAGCTACATGCAGAAATGACGATTTGTAATAAATCTATGTGCACTGGATACTGGGATCAGTATAATATGACATCAGTAATGACTGTGTGTAGATATCAGATACTGCCGGTGATAACCACTAAAGGGTTTTGGTATCTCCATGTTAGTGGAGAGTGGTGGGATGTTAAAACAAATCGAACATATGAAGTAAAACACTGTGATGAGACTGATAAGGGTTTAGCCTGCCCATTGGTAAAAGGACATAGCAATCCATGTTTCACTGATTCAAGGGTCGTACTCTGTGATTGGACGGTCACACCCCCAGAGGAACAGTTTTGGCAGGTGGGTCCTAACACCTTATGCGTGGCTACAATGACCAATTCCCCACAGGTACCTTCAGTTCCCTTTTCAGGTTGTCTCAAGGGTATACATATGTGGGAATGGAATAACGTGACCTATTGGTTGAGTAATTACACTGTATCTAGTCGGCTGACTAAGATACAATGGGAGGTTTTACACTCCCCTTGGACACTCTCACTGGAACAATTCAAATGCGCATTGGATGGTTCCACTGAAGTGGCAAAATTGATTGACTCTCATAGGTCCAACCTTTCCAGGCTCATGGTGTCTACTCTTGTGGCGCAAGGGGAAATAAAACATGTTGCTACATTGATTGAACAGGCTTCCGCTCATCATTGGTGGGATATATTTACAGGCATGTCGAGTACCGCTAATAAAGTGCTAATTCCACCTATGATTGCAGCATTAATTATAATCAGCATTCTAACATTGTGTATGTTATTCGATTAAGAAGAGAAATAAATTGGGTAATAATGCAAAGACTACGATGAAAATTAAAGTGGAACTACAAGGTATGTTATAAATGACGTTGGTTTTGATGGGGAAATGGTGATGGATCCATGATGTTACATAAATTAGATGAAAAGTTCAAGAGTGGAATGTAATAAAAATGAACTTGTCATCTGTTGTATAATTGCTTTATACAAGTTATTGATCACTACTGTTTGTCAATCACACTTATCATGAGGATAATCATGGTAGAGCCGAACATAATGTGATCATGAGGATGTAATCAAGGTAATCTTGGTGGAGGTGTGCAGCTTTGCACGCACATCAGGGAATGTATAAGGAGCAGAGCAGAGCTCAGAGCTGTTAGAGCTGTTTGAAGGATTCTATTTGACGAGGTTCATGGATTACGTTTTCTAACTGGGGTGTTCAGCTCTCCACCCATAAGCAACGGTAAGAGAAATGTTTCGTTCATGATTGATAACTTGTATGAATGCCGGTTGAATAAAGCCTTGTTGTTCATCTGATATTCAAGTTGTGTTTCATTGTTTCTGGCGTCGACTTGACAACGATCCTGACTAAATAAATATAAAGTGTAAAAAGAGACTTTGAGTCTTTTAAGGTAATTAAAATAAAATAAAACATTTTATTTTAGAACAGCCTCCTGGAGTGCTGCAGCTGAACCACATCATCTTGATTGCCCCTCACCCTATTTCAGGCCACTGCTGCCAGTCATCAGTGTGGAGTTGTCTTTGCTGAGTTGTACATGTATGGATTGAGTTTGGTTTTGGTTTTTGGTTCCCACAGTCAGTGGAGGAAGTTTTGTTTATTAAATCTTTTTGAACTCTGGATAAAGGATCTTTATTCCTGCAAATGGGTTACTGCAGAGGCAAACCGTGACACTTTGAGGTTTTTCCTGACCTGATCATTTTCCCGTTTAGTTCCTTTCTGCAGCTAAGGCAGCCAATAGGAGTTCAGGACTATTGTCACATTCAGAATACATTAGAAGTTCAGCAGCGTGGCTGATTGTGTTTCAAAAAGAACAAGTGTGATATGATTCCTCAGTGAACTCGCCCATTTCTGCAACTGTTTATGCTGAATGTTCTGCACTTCTAACAAACTTAATGGCTCTCAATCCTTGTTATTATACTTGTCGACTTCAAAATGTGTTTAAAGTTTTAAAGAGCTTGTGCTTTTTTAAAGTTCATGAGGTTCAACTAATTCCGGATGGCCATAGGTTGGATTAACAGAGGTAGATGAAGCAAATGCTTAGGTCTTTGGAGGTTAGATCATAGATTACAAAAACGTTTGGCTCCTTTAAATATCAGAAAAAGTGGATTGACTTGTGACTTTTTCCCACTGTGATTCCTTTTTTACACCATAATTGCTGCCTCATTGTTCACCTCACAGTGTGAAGATTGTTCTCTGAATGAACTTGACCCGAAGTCGAACAAGCTTGTCAAACAACGCGTGCTTTCACTTATCTGTACTTTGCAAAATTGACACCATACCTCAGCTGCCATATCAAAAAAAGGATGGGACTGGATTAAATATTTGACGTCTGTTAAGGAAAATATTAACATTTTTCTGTAGTGATCTCGCACAGGCTTTCACGCTCATCAGTGTGGAATAGAAACTGTGACTTTTTGTTTAAATGACAGAAAATCTGATGTCCTAGTGGTGCTCTTTGATGTCCACGGTTTGCGTTAGCTTGCAGAAACAGCTAATGCAGTCCATAACTGAGCTGAACTAAAGTGACAAAACATGCTGGTGAAGCAGTTTGGATGAAAAATATCACAGAAGGCAGATACAGGATGATCCTCACAGTTTAAACTCTTCGTCATCCTGCTGAAACGATACAACACACAAAGATGACAGAAAACAGTTTGGAAACCAAAAAAATACAATTAAAATGTTTGATTCACATTAAAAATGACATTATATTAAATCACAATCATAATCTAAACTGAAGCTTTCTGCACATCTTAGAGGGCAAACAAGTCTTCTTTATGTCCTGGCAACTGTTCTTCTAATTCACAGGTGTGGGCTCACAAAGAGAATCAGAGCCAAGCAAAACTAGATTTAAAACTAGAACTATAAATCTGAGGTGACATAGTCTAACACTACCTAAATGCTGGGTTAAAGAAAAAAAAAACAGAAGGAAAAACATTCAGTTCATCTATTTTTAAATGAGGAGATCACTGTAATGGTACAAATAGCCTTACATTTAGAAGCTTCCATTAAATAAACAAAAAAAAAACCCCATGAATTTCCAGGATTATTACATAGAAATGTTGCTTCACCGCAGGATGTTGTTCTTCCTGTCTGTGGGAGTTTTCCCTCAGTGTTGTGGTTTTCTCCCACGGTCCCCACATACAGTACTGAGCAAAATCATGTGTCCTCCCTCATTTTTTAATTTGTTTTCCAGTAGCCAGACTTTCTTGTTATCTAGGGTTTTGATCAGTCAGGCTTAGAGGATTTTCTTTAGACTCTGTCTGCTATTTTATTCCTTTCTTTGTCCAATACCCAATCACTTTAAAGGGTTTTGTTGAATGTTTAGCTTTGGCCAGTGAGTTATTCAGGTTTACAAAAGCCCGCAGATTCAGTTTACTAGAGCTCCTGCATTGTATCAAAAAATAGTGGCCATGTTAAAACACTTTATTACACACAGTCTGTCACAAAGACACTGTTTGTTTCTGTCACACAAAAGCTGATCAGCTAAATAATAATGGGCTTGGCACACGGGAGGCGACATCCCCACTCCTCCATTCATTTTCAATGAGACATATGTGACAAAGCGATAATTGTGGGTCTCCCTTCTGCTAGGCGAAACGTGAAAAGCATGCAAGAGAAATTTGGCACTCGTGCACGTCTTTCACAAGCGAGTCAGCGACGCGGTCCCAGAAAGTTGACAAATTTAATCTTTTCATTGCTGTCACTCAGACAAGGACCAATCAGCAGAGGTTTTATTGACTGACCAATGAGCAGATAGGATGCTTCTTAGTACCATCTCCTGGCAAACATGAAGGAATAGTTAATACTTCCTGTGTTGAATTTCCCAGAGCTTTACAACATTACTACCAAAGAATGTATAGATCTTCACAAAAAGGCGGTGGCACGGGAAATTGTTGGTGAATTGGTAGTTAGTGTGGTCTCACACTCACCCTTTCTTTTTCTGTTTGTAGTGGGGGATGAACATATTCGCATATTTAAATTTTTTATATAGTAAAATCAGAAGTAAGACATCACTTAACTCTAGCAAACCCTTGTGAGACTTCGTATCAAGCGCTTTTTCAACTCTGAACTGCTTCAGTAACAAAACATTCCCTCCAATTTGATGGCCAATCAAAACACAGAAGACTCGCTATTCGCCCTGGAACAGAGCTCGTCGCTGACACATGTCACCTCCCGTGTGTTGAGCCCATAAGGCAAGGTAGCTTTATTTATACAGCACATTTCATACACAGAGGAAATTCAATGTGCTTTCCATTAGCAAGAATGTTAAAATCAATGTGACAGAAAATGCAATTTAAAAATTTAAAAGAAACAAAGTTAAAGGGTGAGCAAATACAGTGCAGAAGGTGCAGCATAAGAACATTTATTCAAAGGCTGATGAAAACATGAATGTTTTCAATTTTGATTTAAAAGTTTCTAGAGTTGGGGCACATTTAAGGTCATGAGATGCTGATTCCTGTGAGCAGGATAGTAGCTGAAAGCAGCTTCACCCTGTTTGGTTCTGACCCAGGGTTGTACCAGCTGACCAGCTGATAAGGCATTACTCAAGACCAATTTGTAGTCTTTTCCAACATTTTAGATATGTGACTTTCAGAAATGTCTCACTTGTTACAGTAAATATGATTTTGGGCATAGAACTTATTTTTTATTATATTATATTTTATTTTGGATATATCTTGTTTTCTTGTAAACATCAGTCACAAGGTCTGACCTGGAAATTAATGAGAAAAGCCATTCATAATTTTGTGAGAATTATTAACTGAGGCCACTTTGGCTGCTTGAAAGAAAAATACGAAGAAACGAGTGAAGGTTTGAGGTTTTGTAAAGTACATCAGACTGACTGGAGTTCTTCTGTCTAAGCCATATATGAAGGCGGGAGAAATCAAAGTGGATCACCTATTTTGGTTTATAATAGTGATCAGTTTTTGTCCAAACAAACTGTCAGAGATTTTCAAACAAAATCCTTGCTAAATATTTTAACTCATTCACTACCAGCGTTTCTCACCTATTTTACTGTTCTTTAAGAGTCACAGAACGTTGCGTGCTAGGATGTTGACACCAAAACAACCAAAACAAAGCGGAGAATCACCTCTTACATCAGGAAGAATCCGCACGTTTCGAGCGTTATCCATTCTTTCATAATCTGTTGTTGAATTGTGATCGGCAGAAGCTTTTCTGGTTCGCGCCTCACTTTTTTTTTACAGCAGCGGCCCAAAACAATCTCCTAATACATGGATTTTCTGCTTCCTGATCATGTGACGTATGCGGATGAAGATCGGCTTTAGAGCTGAGATTTTTGTTCTCACGGTGCGGGGGCTCGTTCCGACGCCCACACAGTAAAAAATGCAAATGACAACTTTAGTCGTCATTGGCAGTGAACGAGTTAAGCAAACGCACGCTTATAGTTTTAATAACTGATAAAAGTGTTTAGTTGCTGTTTTTATGTCTGAGCTTTTGTTTTTGTTTAAATCACTTTGTTACTTCAAGTACTCTTCCTGGTAAAACATAAAGTACCTTGCTGACATCTTACATGTGCTGAGAAATATTTGACAGCTCTGCCAGTTTTCTGGTGCTCTATTGCGTTTTAACAGTAGGAGTGTTTCTTAACACAGATATCTCAAATGTTCAAATACTTTGTCATTATCACCGTGTTTTGGTAAACCGTTTTGTCCAGCATGGAAACACTGTCCTTCATCTCAAGCTGACACAACATTTCTGCTTTTTTAAAGCTGTTGTTACCCTCTTCTTTTGCAACTGAAGCATGGGTTAACTAGTACACCAATCAGGTGTCCTGCACATGCTCGTGCTTGCTCCCTGACACAGGTTTAAGCTGAGCTGCCAGCAGAGACAGTGGTGTTGTCATTGCAGACACCTGAATAAAAAAATGTTGCAAATAGCTTGCAAGCAGATATGTGCTGGCTCGTTGGCAGAGTCGCGGGGCTTTTGTGGCTCAACAAGAGGCAACTCAATCTAAATACAGTGTAGATGGTGTGAGAGAGGGAGTGTGTGTGTGTGTGTGGGGTGGGGGTGGATTAAAAATCGCACAAACACACAAAAGAACGAGTACCTGAAAGTGTGAGTTACTTACGAATTAATCTTAGAGGGCACTTTTAGAAAGCAAAATATTCAAATGGGATGTGATTTTTTTTAGCTTCCCTCAAACATGGAGCTGTTTTTGTTTAAATACATGTAAAGTTTGGGTCATTATGTGACAATCACTTTAATCATGACATTTGGGAGCATCTCAACAGTGGCAACATAACTTTTAAAGAACAAGTTCACTTGTTTTTTTCAACACATTTGCAGTGGTCTCTATAGAACAAATGAATACCTTATGATTCGATCTCTGTGGGAAAATCTGTAGATATAGATATTCAGACATCTTACCCCTGATTAGCTAATAGCAACCAAACTTTACTACTGACTCTGTTTGCTCTGCAATGTTGATTTTTTTTCTCCACAAATGAGCTGGAAGGAGTTCTGCTGTGTGGTGGAGTGGCTAATGCTAATGGTTAGCTTCTACTAGTCAAGACATGCCCTGCTCTTTCCTGGACACTAAATCAACAACAAACTTCCCCATCATGAGCCAAGATGAATGAGTCCATGAACACTAGTTTGACAATTTGATATGTGATTTTTATTGGTTTTTCTAATCTGAGAGTTTATTTTCTATTGGCTACTAATGCAGGAAATATGGGTAGAGAAATATGTTCACATTTAACCTGCATGTGAAACTCAAACCGACCAACCATAAAAAAAGAAAAAAAAGTAAAAAAAAGTTTTTTTGGTGAGCTTGGTTTTTTATTTGTTTTGTGTGAGCCCAGATGCAAACAGTTCAACATTTGAATAGACATGTTTTAAGTATTTGATCATGTTTGAGCATTTGCTGCTAAACTTTAGTTAAATGATAAATGAATTATAAAAACCTACACTTGTATAGTTCATTCCTGAGTCAGAGGACTCCAAAGCACTTTACACTACAGTGTATCATTCATCCATTCACACACACATTCACACACTGGTCGTGATGAGCTACAATGTAGCCACAGTGGTCTTGGGGTGCACTGACAGAAGCGAGGCTTTCCAAGCACAGGTGTCACTGGTCACTGGTCCCCCTGACCACCACCAGCAGGCAAGGTAGCTTCAGTGTCTTGCCCAAGGACACAACAGCAGCATTCTCTGGCTGGAGCTGGGATCAAACCTGCAACTTTCCGATTACTGGACAACCTGCTCTATCTCCTGGGCTTCTGCTGCCCAAGTTAAATCTATCCAATGAACCATGGAGTCAGAATAAACTGGTAGCTGAAAGAAAAATCCATAACATCCTTATCTGATGTACACTAGGATCCACAGTAGTAAGTTTGTTGGTTTAACGTAAACATCCCTGGATTAACACTCATTCTGAGTGAAGCTCCTTGTCTGTGAAGATGTTTGCTCTGGTTTCTTTTGTCTCTGTCTTAGCCCTGTGATGGACCTAGACCTGTCCAGGACGTGCTTCATTTTTAGTGTGGTGTGTTTTCAGACATGAATAACAGAGTAACCCAAAACCAAAACAGTTAGTGTTTGTCTCTGGGTGATGGGTCAGTTCACCTGGAACTATCTACACACATATTATGTGACTGGTATGGTTCTATGACGTTTGTTTGTTTTTTATGTGAGATGTAAGGGAAAAGTCTAAAGTAAGGAAACTGTCTTTAAACAAATTTTAAATGTGTACTGATGTCACTGTTGTGACCCTTTTCTTCTCCCCAGATAGGGAAAAAACAACTGTCTGTTCTGGGGTGATCCCACTGCTGCTCCTCTGGCAGATGCACATAGCTTTTCTAAAGAACAAACATTAGCAGGACACGTGGAAAGGCAATATCCAATGCCACCCAAGGACCGTAACAAATGAGTCAGTATTTCTGAGCATCAAAGCTGAATTGTGCAATGTGGCGCCTGACCTGCGAGGTCGCTGGACTCCATGACATCAGATCCAGTATCACGTCATGGTCAACCTCAGCCCCCGCGTGTTAATTAACACCAGACGCAGGGATTATGGACAAAGCTCAGGCCATTACTATTCATCACTGAACAGCTTTGCTTGTTTGTTTGCAGATGTAGAAGTATCACGACAGATTGGGATAATTAGAGAAAATAAAACCAGAAGAGTATGTACTAACAGATAGAAAGGTAAATTTAGCAGTCTGTTTCATGGTGGTTGATTACACTGCAGCACTGCAGTCTAGGTTTTTTAACTTGCGACCAGGCAGTCCTTGAAGTGTCATCAACCTTTATGAGTTGGCCAGGCTCGCAGTAGAGGCTTAAAAGCTTGCACATAAAAGAAACGATGTTTGTCTTGCTCCCTGTAAAAGGACACAGCATAAAGCAGAGGAGAGCAGAAGAAAAGAGCAAAGGAACGTTGAAAAACAGTTGCATCTGATTCATGGAAGAGCTCTCACTGAACAGTGAACAAGTCCTCCCTGTGCTTTTAAAAATGAATTAATGTTAATTCCAGGCGTATTTCAGGAAAGTCTGTGATGCTTCTACTCACCAGTGTGTTGGAATTCTGTAGGGGTGTGAGAATCTTGTTGTAATGGCCCTGTAGTGCTGCAACATTACCAACATTTCCCTGCAATCAATCAAAGCCAGTGTGCTTCTGGAAGAAAAGAAGTGAAGAAAGAAAAGCTGCACAATTGTGCTTGTATTACTGTGATTTTGTGTTAGCAACCAGGAGCATAGCACAGCTAGGCACCAAGAAGAGTTCTCATTTAATTAAGTTGTAAATCATTTCCAAATTTACAACTTATTTTAAAAAATAGGTAACATTTATCACAAAACTGAACTCTGTTCAAGGCCAGACTGAAAGGTGTGGTTGTGGCGCCTTTTTTATTCCTTCATAAGGGTCAGGCAGGAACTATAGTGTTTTTTCTTTGGCTGAGAAGTTATCTTCAGCTGTATGTCATGTAGAACCTGATGAGGGGGAGCACAACACCACCAGGGTAATAGATTTAACTCATTGTGGTGCTACCTCTGTTTTCAATGAAGCAAAGGCAGTTGTGACACTACATTTAACTTTCTATTCTATTATATATCATTTTTATATTTTATAATAATAATTAAAAAAAATTAAAATAACAACAACAATAATAATAATAATAATAATAATATTGTTATTATTATTATTATTATTATTATTATTATTGTAGCCCAGTTGATAAGGCTGTGTAATTAAAGCTTAGATATTTTTAAAATAAGGGAATAATATCAAAATTAGTAGATAAAAATGTGAATACATTTCAGAGGTTAAAAACAAAAATTAGTTCATTAAACAGAGACTATTGGTCATTTAAGATGAGAATAAAAAACTGCTAATATTGAATAAAAGTTAGAAAAAAAAGAGTCATCCATTTTACCATGCTCCTTGAATGTTACATAAGTTTGGTTAAAATGTACGTGGATGCAACGTGGTATGTTACAACCTATCCTTGTGATTATTTTTTGTGTCAATCTTGTTCTGTAAAGTTTTACACTGGTTAAGGTTTTGTGTTCTGACCAAGTGAGTGAGAGTGGGCCGGACTATGGGTGCGCTGAAAGAAAAAAATAAATCAGGGGCATACCAGAGCGAGAGTGCACGGTAGTAGTGCTGTACGATACTGCAAAATTTGGTATCGATCCGATACCAAGTAAATACAGGGGCTAGTATTGCAGATACTGATACCAATACCGATACTTTTTACTACTAGTCTAGTACCATCTAGTTTTGTGGGATTTATTAAGATAAATGAGATCAATAAAACTTGAGTTTTCAGACAAGATTCTCATATTGCTGTGTCATCAATATGAGAATCTTGTCTGAAAACTCAAGTTTTATTGATTACTTAATTATTTTGTAAGTTTTCCTTTAATTAATCATGTGTATGATGATGATAAAATGCAGGGAACATTTTCGGGCAAATAAAGTTAAGTGCTCGCCCCGTAATCAGAAGGTTGCAGGTTCGAGCCCCGCTCAGTCTGTTGCTGTCGTTGTGTTCTTGGGCAAGACACTTTACCCACGTTGCCTGCTGGTGGTGGTCGGAGGGACCGGTGGTGCCAGTGCTCGGCAGCTGTGGCTACATCGTAGCTCATCCCCATCAGTGTGTGAATGGGTGAATGGCTGATTGTGTTGTAAAGCGCCTTGGGGGTTCCAGGACTCTAGAAGGCGCTATATCAAATACAGTTAAAAAAAAGTTTTCATTAAGAAACTCAAAATGATTTAAAAATGGTTAACAAACTGAAGATTTTTTTTCTATTTGAAATCTATAAAGCTGTGTAAAAAAATTCCAAACGGCGCTCCTTTTTCGGTCTGCCATCACGCAGCCACAACAGAGCTTTCTGCTGTTCTGTGTTGTCTCGTGCTGGAGCGCTGTTTTACTTTTTTTGTTATGTAATGGTTGACTGACATCCATGGCATTCCAATCACAGTGCTTTAATGGTTTTTTGGGCCAATCACAGCGCTCTTTTAGCGAGGTAGGCGGGATGTCCCTGCAAACAAACATGGCTGACGCTCGAAACGGTCCATTCACAGGTATCAGCCAGGTAAGCACAGAAAGGAAGATGTGTACTTTGTTATAAATTTGTTAATTATTCTAGCTAAATTCTATCTCCACAAATGCAAATATTGTAACCAAAAACCTAATTTCAAGCACTATTATAGTGACACTCTATCTTACATAAAATTGATTAGTGGATCACTAAACAAAAAAGCTTTAAAAACTGTATCTATTTGCACCACCTATAAGTTATTTGGATGTGTGTAACATTTCTGTAGTACACCCCCTGGCATATGTTTCATCTTTGTTCAATTTTGTATGCAATTTGATTGTATACTTTCACCTTGTTCAATAAAGTTTTGAAAAAAAAAAAGGTATCAGCCAGGTAAACTACAAATCAAGATGGCTGCCATTCTGTAGTGGTCCAATCATGGCGCTATGTAGATTTCATGGGCATATCGCAACACTAAGTAGGCGGGATGTTATTGGAATAAAACAAACGTGACTAGTCGGCGGTCAGCCGCTCGTTTGAAACGGCTTTGGCATCAAGTTTGCACTATTATGACTTTAGCTTTTGTTTGAGTCAAGGTCAGATAGAAGTACTAACGTTTATTTAGGAAAAGGATGTTTTGCATCTTCTTTGACGGAGTTTGGTGGACTGCCTCGTTGACCGATATCTGTAGCGGTGAGTACGTCATGGCATGCCAGGCTAGAAGAAACTGAATCGGTACCATCACGCAGGTTTCTAATAAATACTCAATACCAATGTTAGACCGATACTATCAATATTTTAGATCGATCCACCCAGCCCTACATGGTAGAGCTGATAGTTGACGAGGAGAGCTTAACGATGTCCATTACAGTGGTTAATGCTGAGTTGCCAACTTGTAACAGACTTTAAAAAGCCTATAGAAGGTTAGCACCTTTGTGTTAATGTTTTTTTTTTCTGTTTCCACATGATATCATTTGATAAAGTAGACCATGCTAAATGCCATTAGCATATTAGCGCGCTAGTGGGGGTTAGCATATATTGCAATAGGGTATCAGCCGATGTCACTTGCTAATGATTGTAATTGCTAATGTCATTGTTTAAACTTTTGCTGCCCGGTATGGGAAGAAAATAAGTTTTATACATTTCTATAGAAGAAGTAGACTGGGAGTTTTTCTTTGGACCCACTGAAAGAGAAGAAGTCCCCCCTTCATCCTGGGTGTCACGTGTGGGATTTTCTGTCGAGAGGACCTCTGGGGATTTGCCTTTGCCATCCATCCGCCTTCTCGTCTTGTTCAGCTGCATCACAAAGAAAGCTGCACATCCACCTTCTACTCTTTACCAAAATAACTCAAGGATTTGTGAGTACAAAAAACCAAAACCCTAACCAGTGCATGTGCTTTTTTTTTTAAATTGCTCAAAGAGCGTAGAGGCTGTTTGATTTGGGCCACCACACACCCAAGCACCGATTCAGGCCTGCAACGTGTTTATTTTGTTTATCTTTTTTCATTTGACTGTAAGTTGCTCATGTTTGTTAAATGTTTATTAAAATGTTCATATACATTTTATTCTCAAGTTGCCTATTGGGTTTTAATAAATTCTTAGCAGGGGTAAACGGGTTAAAAGAATGTATTATATTCCTGCTAAGTGAAGGCACTGCCATAAATAGGTTTAAACATTAGATAAAAACATAAACGTACAAATAATTGTATCTCCTGTGAGCCCTTGTGTACGGTAAGCCAGCGTTAAACGTTCCCAGGACGTCGTCCAGAGTTCCCTAACCAAACTAAAGATTGTCTGTCTAGCTACCTGGCACGGGTGTTACATTATTATTGTTATTATTGTTATTATTATTATTACTTGTTTTCTTTCTCTTATTTTTTATTCCTTTGTATTTTATCTTTATCCTACATTATTGTTTCTGTGTAAAATGAGGATGCTTGAGATGGACAAAATAAGCATTGGCTTTAATCCATTCTAATTTCGATTGTCCCATTCCATAACCTATATTTTTACAATGATACTACCATTATAATGTAAATGTGAATTGAAATAAATTCATTCATTCATTCATACATACTTTTAAGTTTTAAGAGCCTGAAAAGCATTTGACATAACACCCTGGGGGCAGGGTTGGGGGGTGGCTACCTGGACTCAAGCCCTGGATGTTTTCTGAAAAGCTTCAAATCTCATTTTAACTTTTGAACAAAAAACAAAATGTTTGGAAGTGACATGCAGTACCAAAGTCCACCTGGGAGGGCGCTGTTGCATAGAGTAGAATGCACACAGCCTGCTGGAGTCTCCCCTAAAGGAGAAGCACTTCAGCAGCAGCCTGCATGCTGCAGCTGAGATGCAGGCTAGCCTAGGGGAGTGCACATCTGGATAACTGGACATCTTTCAGCTGTGCCCAGTTCACTACTCCAGGATCTGGTAGAGTAGGTAGAGGAGGTAAAGATGATGGGTCAAAAGATGGTTGAGTGATTGGGGTCTCAATGATGGTGATAAACCTCAATGGCTCCATCGGAGTAGGAACAGGTATCAGGAAACCTTGATCAACCAACTCATCATCATCTTCAGGTTCTGGAGGAGGAGCAGAGAGGCAAGGCACCTTGATATTGAGAAACACCCCTCGTCTCCTCTGCACATTTCTAGTGTGGTAACATTCTGGTCGAAGCGTGACTTGTTGTGGTCCATCAGCTTCTGTGCATTGCTTCTGGCCAACCGGTACCCTTCCTCCAAGTGGGATCTGAGCTCTTGAACATACCGTAGGTGGCTATCAGGACTGGCACCCATCGGTAGTCCAAAAGCCAGATTCACAGGAAGATGAGGTTGGCGGCCGAACATGAGCTCGTATGTGGATAATCCAGTGGCATCATTCCTGGTACAGTTATATGCATGTACGAGCGGTTTCACATAACCTTTCCAGTGATTTTTCTGTCAAGGTTCCGAGCACGTCCAACAAAGTTCTGTTGAACCGCTCAACCGGATTTCCTCTGCAGTGATACAGAGTTGTGTGGGTCTTGTGGATGCCTGTCATCTGGCACAGGTCTCTGATGACTTTGGCCTCAAAGTCTGGACCTTGGTCACTGTGGAGCTTCTCCGGGAATCCATAGTGAACCAGGAAATTGTCCCACAGACATTTGGCCACGGTCATCGCCTTCTGGTTGGGGGTTGGAACAGCAACGGCGTACCTGGTGAAATGGTCAGTCATCACAAGGATATCTTTGGGATGTCCATCCGGTTCCACTGACAGGAAATCCATGCAGTTTAGCTCCAGCGGTTGGGATGTTTGGATGTTGACAAGGGGGGCGGCATGCTCTGGTTGGGACTTACGCAGCACACAAATCTTGCAGGTTCTGATCTTCTTTGCCATCTCCATAGACATTCTGGGCCAAAAGAACCTGGATCGGACCAGATGTAGGGTCCTCTCCATGCCCAAGTGACCCATCTTGCCATGGAGTTGATGCAGGACATCAGCTCAGTTTTCCTCTGGAAACACAAGTTGGTAGCTGGTCTCATCTCCGATCTGTCTCTTTCTGTCAAGAAGGTTATTAAGGTTTTTGGTATTGGCCATATGGTAAGGGCTTTGATTTCATCAGGGTCTGTCTCTATGTCATTCTCTGAGACTACATGACCTAAATGCTTCACTGAAGTCTGGAAAAATAGGCATTTGTCTAGAGACAGCTTCAGCCCATACTGTTTTAGACGGTTTAGTACTCTCATCAATCTCCGCTCGTGCTCCTCTAGAGTAGGTGCAAAGATGATGAGGTCGTCAATAAATACTAGGACTTCATTAAGATGTAAGCTCCCCATACACTTCTCCATTAGGCGCTCAAAAGTGCTGGGGGCATTGGTCACTACTTGGGGCATCCTGTTAAATTCGTAAAACCCTAAGGGACATACAAAGGCAGTCTTGGCTTCGTCTGACTCATTCATTTTGATCTGGTAGCATCCAGACTTGAGATCTAACACAGAGAACCATTTTGAACCTGCCAGGGCAGAAAAAAAAATTCTCTAGTTTTGGGAGTGGATATGCATCCTTTATCGTCTGCAAGTTCAGTTTCCAGTAGTCTATGCACAGACGGATCTTCCCAGTCTTTTTCTTTACTACCACAATTGGGGAAGCAAAGGGTGACTCAGAAGAATGAATCACTCCTGACTCCAAAAGTTCTTTAAGATGTTGGCATACAGCCTCAACATCCTGAGGGTGTATTGGCCTGGGTCTTTGCTTAAAAGGAAGGGGGCCAGACAGCTTTATTTGGTGTTTTACTTGATCTGTACACGTAAAATCCAGATCGTGCTTAGAAGACTTCCGAAACCTGGTTCAGTTGATTAATCGCATGCTGTTTCCACTGCGGTGATGTCGGTGATTCTCCAAAGTCATATTGGAAAGATGAGGGTGGTTCAGGTTTCTCAACATTTGCACTCTGCATGTAGATGCTCTGATACAAACTAACTTCACCAACCATGGCTCGAGCTGGAATTGTAATGGCGTGGTTGGATTCATTAGTGACAACTACAGGGAGGTGACAGGGTTGTTTAGCAGGCAGGTCTACAATGCAGGATTGTACTAGTAAACCACCAGGACGAACGTGAGAAATGGGGTGCTCTACCACCACTGCTTTTTTGCCCTGCAGTAGCCGTGTGGCCAGAACTCCCTCTAGGACTGTTGTTTGGCCAGCAGGGATGGTACAAGGTTTGCTGATCTGCAACGTAGCATACAGATCTTCACCTCTCTGTTTGTGGCAATATTGTAGAGTCTTAATAATAGTGCTGTAGCCACATGCAGCAGGAGGCTGATGGTCTTCAGTGTCATTATCACAATGCACTTGATAGGCTGAGCCAAGTGCAATGGTGCAAATAAGGAGTAGAGACTGACAGGGTCTGACATCAGGGACCACTAATGCCAAGGTATCGACTGTGACGGAGGTACCCAGAAAGTCTGGTGGGAATGCCACCTCTTATGGTACAGGTTGTACATTGGCTCCCTCTGCCTCCAGCAGATCACTCAATGGTTTGATGTCTTGGTCAGAGAGATGTTGAACGTAGAGAGAATGAGGCATTGTTGTGACCTGCGACCCAGTATCTGAAAGGCAATTCATAAGGTTTCCTCTTAACATGATTTGACCAGTGCTTTTGGCTCCTATTAGACCCTTGGGCAGGAATTGCACGTTTCTTTCGGGATGATTACCAGTCCGGAGTGTCCCACCTCAGGAACTACTTCTTGTTTAAAGGAGTCCTTTTGTTGGTCCAGGTCCTCTGCTGCTGAGGGAGCTGTTTCCTCTTCTCTTCAACCAAGCTTGGGCCTTTTTATCAGCAGGTGGAATTGTGATCAGAATAAGGTTCGGCTCTAGAGTCAAAGTGTGTGAAGAAAAAGAACTGAACAGAACATAAATGGTTTTTGTTTCAAACAGTGCGTTAAAGTTATTTACAGGTGAAATAATGACAGGATGATAATTTGCAAAAATGCAAAGGAACTAATTACGAGATTACAAGAAAATCCTAAATCTTACATTTTGCACTCAGTTCAAGTCCTAAGAGATTAATCACAAGGCTTTTTGTCCCTGTGAACTCAGGTTCATTTTGTCCTTTTTCCAACTGAGGTTCGTTCTTAAGGGTAGCTCGCCATCCACGGTAAAACCGAGGAAAATCCAATGAAGAAGTCTTCAGGATGGAAGCTGAAAAAAAGGAAAAAATATGTCCCCCAAAAATAATTAACCTGACCGGAGAGAAGAGATACACAAATACAAAATTTCTGAAAGCAGTCAAGCAGATTGAAGAGGAATCAGTCGTCCAAAGCGCAAAGAGAATGCAGCACAGTTTGTTTTACTTCCTACTCTTGAGGTGAGCAGCAGGAATGGCAGACTAAACTAACAACCAGGTAAGTATGAGTTTCTCTTTTTCCAGGCAGAAACAGCACAAAGACCAAAGGCTGGTAGCAAAGAGCTGGATGCTACAACAGCAACTTAACTCTGAGGATTCAAAGCTCTGGGTGGGGCAGCAACAGCTGGTCATCAATGGTTGCTGGTTTCTCTTAAAGGGGAAGTAACTGGAAATGTTGAATTGGATGCAGGTGTGTTTGTCACATGGGTTGCAGGAGACTAATGCTAAAAAGTTTTATTTATTTATTTATTTAATTAATTTAAAGAACCACAAAAAATTTAAAACAGCATGATGGGGCCCATAAAGTAATAATTTGTTGAGTAACACTTTGAAGCGACCCCTGGAACCAAATGCTTTCTGTGACTCAATCAGACTTTCTGCACCTGTTGACACAACACCTTCTCACACCTGAAGTGGCTGAAACTGACAAAGAGTGACCAAGCGTTTGTTTCCGTCGGGAGGAGACGCACTGTGCCGGAGTCGCTTTCCAACGCCCATGGTAAAATGGAGATTTTAACGAATTGTGACCTTTACCCTCTTGCAGTTTAACCTGCCCCTCACCCCCATCCTAACGTTAACCCTCTTGCACACGCAAAACTTTGTTTCTTGTTGTATTGTTCCTCTCAAACACATTTAATGGGAAATTTAAAAAGAGAAACTAGGTTAAGGTTAGGATGGGGGTGAGGGGAAGGTTAAATTGCTACCGGTTAGAGGTTAAATGTTGGTGAACTGTCCGTTTCACCGGAGGCGTTGGAAAGCGACGATCTGGCACAGTGCGTCACCTCCCGACGTGTTGGGGCTACCAAAGCATCGGAAACAAACGCTTGGTCACCCTTTGTCAGTTTTAGCCGCCTCGGGTGTAACAATGTGTTGCTTGACATGCGTTTAACGTGACTGAACAGGAAAAAGGCTGCAAGTCCAGATGGTGTCAGCCCCAGAGTACTGAAGGCCCGTGCAGAGCAGCTCTGTGGGATTCTCAGTGTTTCCCTTACATAGGCGTAGCCGTGGCGGCCCACCACGGCTGAAATCCCAGCGCCACACCTACAAGATTCCAAGTTTTATTTATTTATTTATTTTGCCGTTTCCCGAAGAAGCATCGGGAACTACTCTGTTGTTGCTTGTGATCACAGCCAGCAGGCAGCAAGGAGGAGGAGGCAGGGCAGGGTGGTTACAGCTAGGGATGAGCCGGATACTCATTTCAGGCTAGTATCCGGTACGGATAAAGCATTTTTGATGAATACGAGCATGAAACGAGTAAAACTCGTAAATATCTGTAATCGTGCTGAAGGAAAATCCTCATTGGGTAACTGACTGTCTTCACGCTCTGTGATTGCCCAGTCACATAGAGCGCCCGCCCCTCCCCACACACAAAACTGCTCAGTCCGTCCGGCCCATCCACGCACAGACACACACACACAGCAACGGATCTCTCTGTGCTTGCTTCACTGTTGCTCACGTTTCTTCAGCTCGCCTCTTTTTTGGTTTAATATTTAAAGTTACTTATTTCGTAACGTACGTGGTGCAATTGACAAGACAGAGCTGAAAACGGCTCATGCATGCGTCAGTATTTTAACTCTCTCTCTCCCTCTCTCTCACACACACCTCAATCAACATTGTTTTGTTTAACTGTGTGTGGGGAAAATGCCAACAACGTTAGGAAAAAAATCAGTTTAATCAAATTAAAATAAAATGGTTCTAGTATTTCATATTTCCTAGTTCCTACTGCATGAGTTCAGATGCATTAATTCATGCACTTAAATATTAATGTTCTGATTTTACTGAAAAAGTTGTTCTGTAATAGTTCCTTTACTGTTGTGATCAAAATATTTAATCTCAGTTCTGAGGCTGCTCTGTAAAGTTTTCAAATAAACAATACACATATCAACTTCTGATCAATCCATATCAATATCAGATTTAAAATAATGTATTGATGTTAACCACACCCACTAATTTCCAAATAATAAGGTGCATTTATCTGTGTATCTCCTGTGTATCTCCTGTGTATCTCCACATTAGTGATATTTTCAGCACCAGAACAATGAAGCAAAGAAACAGATTCCCGAGTTTATGTTAGTAATTTTATTCATTAGGTGCATCTGACCTGTTCAATTTTTTTCTGCAATGAGATCAAATCAGTGCTTCTATGGGTTGTCTCCTCTCTGCACTAGAAAATTTTACTTTATTATAATGTTCACTGTAATGCATCTTGATGTTCTTAACAAATAAATTAAATCAAAGATATTGGTCAATAATGCCAAATATGTAAATTTGTGTTTCAGTCATTTTTATACTGGCTTAAAAATACTTCATCAATTCTACTAAGCAGGGGTGTAGAACGTTTTTAATAGGGCCAGCCCAGTAATGATCTTGGACCAAAATAAAGGGGGCAGAAAGTCAAATAAAGGGGGGCAGAAGGAGACGTTTTTCCAGACGCCAAGAAAAATTAAATGTCAAATCCCACTTCAAAGTGTGTCACTGAGTTTAAAACAAAAATTATTTTTGTGCAAATATTGGTGTATTCACCTTTAATACTAGTTATTAAAATGCAGCAGTTGCTAGATTGGTGCAGTTCAAAGTGGAGTGCATCAAATAAAACAATATTAACATAAAGGTGAGACGTGTCATAATCCCCAAACAGCAGAGAAAGAACAGCAAAGCCGTTTACAAGAAGGGACACAGCAGACTGCACTTCTTGAGGATGCTTAGGTCCTTCAATGTCTGTAGCAAGATGCTGCAGATCTTCTACATGTCTGTTGTTGAGAGTGTAATCTCTTCAGCCATCGTCTGTTGGGGTAGTAGCATTAGAAGCAGGGACCTGAAAAGGCTCAGCAGCCTAATAAAAAAGGCTGGTTCTGTTCTGGGGACGACTGTGGAACAACTGGAGGAGATCATGCAAAGAAGGATTCTCCAGAGAATCAAGAAAATTATGGACAACCCTGAGCATTCTCTTCACAAGACTGTCCGACAACGGAAGAGTGTCTTCAGTCAGAGGCTCCTTCAGTTTTCCTGCAACACTGACCGCTACCTTCCTGCCAACAGCCATTGTAATATACAATAACTCTTTGATGACTTGATTATTATTATTATTCTGAGCTACAACAGCAATCAATTTCCCTCTGGGATTAATAAAGTATTTTTGAATTGAATTAAATTGAAAATAGTCTTCTAGTCCTGCCTCCTGCATTAGATTCTGATAAAAAAATGAACAGAAACACCCTTAACATTCATGGACTTGGTCATCTTGACTCATGATGTGGAAGGCTGTTGTTGGTTTAGCATCCAGGAAACAGCAGAGAACTTTTCAGTTAGAAGAAGCTAACTGTTAGCATAAGCAACTCCACCACACAGCAGAACTCCTTCAGGCTTGTGAAGATAAGACATCAACAATGCAGAGTCTGCAAAGTCAGCGGTATTCTGGTTGCTGTTGGCCAATCAGAGGCCAGATGTCACTAATTAAATTACTAATTAAAAAAACTAATAAGTAACAGCGATTTGGGAAGAGCTGGACTTCAGTTGCTCATAAATTAGAGGATGAATTACAGACAAACTGAAACTTAATTAAGACACAAAATGACCAACTAGCTACAAACAAGTAGCCACATAATTTGTTTGTTATAATATCTAATGTCCTTTATGATAGACCAATATACAACATGTTGTGAAAGTGTTGTAAATAAAAGCAGACTTGCAGGTTCTCAGTAATGTGTTAATGAATGATTTCCACAGGACATTTGTGTATTTCCTTGTACTGTTGCTTCCCACTGGCTTAAGGTTGGGAAAAGGATGTCTTCTCAAAATGTTTTCTTTGCATGTCAGAGGAGAGATCAAGAACGGTTCCCATTTTTAAATCAGGAGATAAACAACAATTCACAAAATAACAGACAGTACCACTACCTTCAGCTGTTTAAGGTATTATAAAAATATTCATAAATCAATTTGGCAGATTTGTAGAAAGAGCTGACAGAAACAACAGAAAAATTGTCATGGTTCTAACATAATTCATTGATTAGAAGAGTATGCAGTCAAAGTATTTTTTAGAAAAAATGAGAAATATGGTGGTCATGGTTTGTTGGGGATTGGTTAAAGAGCTATATATTTAATAAACTACAGTCTGTATAAATAAATCAACATAAACCTATTGTACATTTGGTGTATCTCAAAGGTGAAATGATTTAAAATGGATATTAAAGGTGCATTATTAGATAATTTTTTTGCTCCCGATATGATTCCGAGTAATTTGATTTTAAGAATCTGCCGATACCGAGTCCTGATCCGATTCTTTAGAAATGCATTAAGAAACAAGAACACACTAGAGTTGTCCTTTAAGTTACTTTTAATCATTAATGTGTTTCTTTTTTTCTGTATTTATGGTATTTCTTTAGTTGTTTTGCTATAAATCATCACTTGTTTAGATAGTACATTAATAGGAATAAATGTAAAAGTAGTCTTGTCGCTCATAGTTAAAATAGTTTATTCAGTGTGCGGCTGCGTTCAGAGACAGGGATTGCACAGTACATGAAAATCAGCAGCAGAGTAACTTTTTTCAACATAACTGTAGAGCTGCTGCCTTTGTAAAGGTAGGAAGAGAAAGCAGTTCTATTTCGTCTAGTCTTAGCCCTTAAGCTAGCTGCTATTGGAAGGATGATCTCCGCATCAGCCAATCATGAAGAGCTTAAATGTACGCCCACCAATAGTGGGCCCCCTCGTGGTATATAACCGCAGTGACCCCACTGCTCACCTCCTTTTTCTCTTCATGCCAAGCTTGAGAGCTTTATTAAAGAGCAAATATTATCCCCAAAGAGCAAAATTATCCGAAGACGACTTACCAGCCATGTCCAGCGACGCCAGACCCTGCCCGACCTGCCAGACGGGCTCCATTTCCAGCGGCGACCTGCACGCTAAGTGTGAGGTCTGTCTCGGGGCTCACCACGCTGGCCTGGCCTTGACCCCGCAGGCCTCATGCCCGTTCTGTGCCGCTCTGCCCGTGGCGGAGAAGATTCGCCGGGTCGAGTACTTCACTCCCGCCGCCGCCGAAGAATTTCCGGTGGCTGACTCCTACCCGCTGGACAAGGCTTTGGTTTTCTTCGACGCCGGTCAGGAGCCGGCTGGCTTCAACCGGCTGGATAACGTCACCGACAGCGAAAACTACGATGAGGCGGCATCTCTCCTAGACATAACGGAGGTCGACGAGCTTCGCTCAGCGGGTCCTTCTGCCCCAGTGGCTTCTCGCTCCTCCCTGCCAGCAGTAAGAGCACTGCTCCAGGAGCTGCCCGCCATCATTTCTGCGGCAGCAGCCCGCAAGGGGCTAGCTGTGCCAGAACCGGCCCCGCCTGAAGCGGATGATTTGGCGGGAATTTTCGGGGCAACTCAGACACGCTGTCCAGACCCTATCTGGCCGCGCTTCCCCACTGCTATGAGCTGCTGGTCTGCCACCTTCTCCGAGCCTGCCAAGCTCAAGGCGCCAGTCTCCATGTATGCGCCCATCACCAAGGTCGAGGGGTTTTCCGACCAAGGCTGGCCGTCCGTTCCTCCGCTAGAGTCGGATTTGGCCTCGCTGTTCGGCGCCAAGAACCACCTCGCTGGCCCGCAAGCTGTTCCCGCTTCAAAACATGACCAGCTGCTGACGCGGCTCACCGACCGCGCACATCAGTGTACCTTTCAGACCGGCGCTGCAGGGAATAACATCGCCCTTCTTGCCTTCGGCGTCTCCAAGATGATGGAGGAGCTGGAAGCTCCCGAGGAGTCGAAAGCCGTCATAACTAAGACTGCTGATGCTATCCTCAATCTGTGTGCTGCTGTGCTCACCGGTTCTGCTCGCATCGCTGCCTGGCAGACCCTCATCCAGCGAGCGATCTGGCTGAAGGCCCTGCCCTCCATTCCGGAACATCTGCAAAGGGAGATGCTGGATGGCCCCATCACCACCGATCTTCTGTTTGGTCCCCATCTTAGGGGCGTTATTGAGAGGGCTCAGAAGACGGCCGAACTATCGGCTACGGTGCGAGACCTGGTCCACCCTCGGTCAGCCTCGCACTCCGGCCGTTCAGCCAGAGGATGGGACGAACGGTGCGGAAGCTTCAGACGTCCAGCTGCACCGCCCGCTCCACGGAGCCGGCCACCCGCTTCGGCTCCACATCAGCGGGACCAGCGAGATGGCGGACAACGGTTCCGGCGGGGCCAGCAGACGCCGTCTTGGCAGTCCCAGGTGCAGGAGCCTCGCCGAAAGCAGCCACGGAAGTGACTCTTTGGGGGGAATGTGTGTGTTACTGATTGTTCTGATGTTGTTGGTTTTGAAATAAAACCCAAAAAACGTCACTCAAAGAGCACAATCCTACAGTCCTCCGCAGAATCCTCTGCCGAGTTTTCACACATGTTCCCCACACCAAGCACTGCTGCACGCACACATGTTCCTGCAGGTAGCTCCATTTGCGCTCCGGCCCCAGCATCCGGCCAGGTCCAACTCTTCCCGCTCTCCCCACGCCGTTGGGTGGGGGCGGGATGTCATGTCGCTGTCTCGACCACGTGCGGCGGCACAGTGCGCGGCTCCATCCGCTAGCACTCTGTCGCCCCCGTGCACAGACCCGGCTCCCACTCGTCCTTCACTCTCGGACTCCACGCTCCGCGGTGTGGACCAGCCTGTTCCAGCTGTTTCGCACTCGCCCTTTCGAGCGCAGCCCTCCATGGGTCACCCCCAGTTCTCTGGTACGGGCGACGGCGGTAAGGGCACATGCAAAACCCTCAGACGTTGTTCACGTGACCGCGAACACGCGTCCACTGTCGGAACGCGCGCACGAGTAGCGCCGCCTTTGCATCATGAGCAAATGGATTTCGGACACCATTCATTGCTGTCACACACTTCATTTTCAGGCCACTCCACCTCCCTTCAACGGGATCGTGGAGACGACGTTCACATCGCAAGTACAGTCTCAGGCGCTAGAGCTGGAGCTGCGGGAACTTCTGTCCAAAGACGCTATTTCCCGAGTCCCTCGCGGACAAGAACTCTCGGGTTTCTACTCCCGCTACTTCGTAGTACCGAAGAAGTCGGGAGGAATGAGGCCGATTCTCGACCTGTCCCTGTTCAACTGCTCCATAGCAGTAATGCATTTCCGCATGTTAACGATGAGACAAGTCCTGGAATATGTGCGCCCCGGGGATTGGTTCACGTCAATCGACCTGAAAGACGCATACTTCCACATACCAGTAGTTCCAAACCACCGGAAGTTTCTGCGTTTTTTGTTCAAGGGAGTTCAATATCAGTTCAATCGCCACCCTTTCGGCTACTCACTAGCCCCGTGCACCTTCTCCAAATGTCTGGAGACCGCACTGCAGCCACTGCGCACGGAGGGAATGAGGGTCTTATTTTACCTGGACGATCTTCTCCTGTGCGCTCGGTCCAAGGACGAGGCGTCACAGCAAACCAGGAGGTTGACAGAGCATCTGTCAACCCTAGGGTTTTCTATAAACTGGGAAAAGAGCTCCATCCTTCCATCCCAGTCGATTGTGTATCTCGGGGTGGAGTTGGACGCCTCCCTAATGAGAGCACGTTTGTCGCCTGCAAGAGCGGCAGATCTCTCCATGGTGATCTCCCGTGTTCAACCCCGCAAGTTCGTGAGAGCCCGGTTAGTCATGAAACTCCTGGGCATGATGTCCGCAGCCCATTCGGTGGTGCCGCTAGGTTTGCTGCGCACGAGGCGCTTGCAACGCTGGTTCGTCCGCCTCCGGGTACACCCGATACGTCAGAAGAGACGTATGTTGAGGATTCCCCCTTCAGGGGGCGGGGACCTTGCTCACTGGGGGAACCCCTGCATCCTCTCACGCGGGGTTCCCATCGGACGTCCTGCGTCACACGTATCTGTGTTTACAGATGCGTCACTGTCGGGGTGGGGGGGCACGTGCTTGTCCCATACGGTGGCAGATCGCTGGCCCTCCCACACGCACGAGCACATAAATGTGTTGGAGCTTATGACAGTGACAGTGATCAGACACTTCGCTGCCCTTCTCGAGGGCCGTCATGTTGAAGTTCACACAGACAACCGGGTGGCGGCAGCCTACATAAATCGCCAAGGGGGAGTTCGATCCCTCCCACGGTTGCGTGTCTCCACAGATTTACTGTGTTGGACACATGTCCACCTGCTGTCCATCAGAGCCATCTACATTCCGGGGGTACTGAATGTAGCGGCGGACATCCTGTCGAGAGGGGGACCCCGCGACTCCGACTGGCGTCTACATCCTGCACTGATATCACAGATCTGGATCAGGTTCGGGGAACCTTCTGTGGATCTGTTCGCGGCTCGCGAAAACGCTCAGTGTCGCCTGTGGTTTTCCCTGAGTCCCCGGGATCAACCCCCGCTCGGGGCGGACGCCTTCTCACACCAGCCCTGGCCTCGAACGCTCCTTTATGCGTTTCCACCAGTCCCTCTGATTCCCCGTCTCCTGGACCGAATTCGGTCGGAACAGCTTGCGGTGATTCTGGTGGCTCCCAGACGCGTGTCCGCGTCATGGTTTCCGGACCTGCAAGCGCTAGTGTCCGGCTCCCCGTGGAGGCTCCCGTGGAGGGCGGACGCCCTTCTCCAGGCGGATGGGATAATCAAACATCCTCTGGAAATAGGCCAACGGCTGTGGGTCTGGCCGCTGAGCGGTCACGCTTAGAGGCTTCTGGGCTGCCGCATGATGTGGTCGCCACGATTCAGAGTGCGCGGGCGCCCTCTACCATTGCGTCTTATGCTGCTAAATGGGCAGCTTTCCAGAACTGGTGCTCAGAACGGAATGTTCAAGCGCTCTCCTGCCAGCTGGCGGATGTCCTATCGTTTCTGCAGATACTGATGGACAGGGGCCTCGCATTCAGCACTGTTAAGACATATGCTGCAGCTATCTCATCATGTCATCAGGGTTTTGGAGATAGATCTGTTTTCAATCATCCCCTCACAAAACGTTTTCTAAAAGGTGTCAGGAGGAACAGACCTGTGTCCCGCCCGCTTTTTCCCCAATGGGTTCTAACGGTGGTTCTGCGTGGCTTATCTGAAGCTCCATTTGAACCCTTGGACCAGGTCTCACTCAAGTTCCTGTCGCTTAAAACTGCATTGCTGCTGGCGCTAGCATCAGTTAAGAGAGTGAGTGACCCAACCGCCCTCTCAGTGGCTCCTGCATGCCTCAGGATCCGGGAGGATGGCGGGTCTGCTGTTTTATGCCCCAACCCAGCCTTTGTGCCCAAAAGCATTAATGCTTCCTTCAAATCCAGGTCAATTTCATTGGCTGGACTTTTTCCTCCTCCCCATAATTCTGATGAGGAGGCGGCTTCCCACCTTCTCTGCCCGGTGCGCGCGCTTGCACGATATGTGTCACGCACTTCAGGGATTCGTCGCTCACAAAACCTGTTTGTGCACTACAGGGAGTCTTCCCTTGGTCAGGCGCTGTCGGCCCAGCACTTTTCACGCTGGCTGTGTGACGCCATTTCCCTCGCTTACACATCATCAGGGCAGGATCCCCCTGAGGCACTCAGGGCTCACTCAGCCAGAGGGATTTCCTCTTCGATGGCGCTCCTCAGTGGTGTGTCAATGGAAGACATTTGTCAGGCTGCTTCATGGGCTTCACCCTGTTCCTTTACTCGTTATTATTTACGAGATGTGTCTTCAGGATCCATCACTCATTCAGTGCTTGGACCCCAGCAGGCTAAATGAATGCTTATGGCACCTCATTGGCCTTGCTGAGATGGATTTCATCCTCTTGTGGATGATGTTTTTTAGTGGGGGCCCCTCTCTTATCGTGCCTGCCTCAGTCTTTAAGCCTGGTCTGAGGCTGAACGTCCCCCACTAGAGGAGATTTGATTGGGTGTGTCCATTGGTTGTGTTAACCAGTGGGGCGTAAACCCATCCAGCTGCGCTTTATTCCAATAGCAGCTAGCTTAAGGGCTAAGACTAGACGAAATAGAACGTTGGTTACGTATTGTAACCCCAGATTCTATGAGTCTAGTCGCAGCCTGGCCCCACTGGTTATGATGGGAATAAGAGCCATTGGAGGTGAGCAGTGGGGTCACTGCGGTTATATACCACGAGGGGGCCCACTATTGGTGGGCGTACATTTAAGCTCTTCATGATTGGCTGATGCGGAGATCATCCTTCCAATAGCAGCTAGCTTAAGGGCTGCGACTAGACTCATAGAATCTGGGGTTACAATACGTAACCAACGATCATGCTGCAACTGAAGGGGACTGTAAAACCATAGCAACCACAGACGCTCATCCGGTGTGATGAAAATACTGCTAGCTGGGCATTTTTGCTCTCTGTAGACTTTTTCTTGGTTTCTTAATCTACCTTTTAGTGTCGGCTGGCTTAGCTGAATTGCTGCGGCTAACTGAGCAGGGTCGGTTATTTGAAGGTGGCACATCAGTGTTGAACGCAGCACTACCTTTATCCAAGACGATAAATGCCCAGTTTGCACACATTACACATGTTTATTAAACTCTTTGGTGTTCATTTAAAAATATGTTCAAATTACAGACATTTTCTCTCTCGAGGTGACTACTCTCTGTGCTACCTAACTGCTACAATCTATGGTGCGTGAATTCCACCACTAACTTAAATTGTGGGACTTGCAGCGTTGTTGTCTGTGTAACAAAGAATACTGATGTGGAGGAACTTGTTGAATTTAAAACTACGCCATTATTGTTTCATTTGATAATATCTTTCTCGGGATTAATTTGTAAATTGATGATTTTATTTTTTTATTTGGTTAAATCCGGTTTTTCCCACCGATTCTGATATCCCGAAAATCGGATCGGAGCATCGCTAGTAGAAATGAAGTGAAAATGACATCCTGAGGTAACATTTGGTTACTGCAACCGCTTTAAACAATTCTGGAGCTTTTTGCTGGCCGTCGTCAAATTACAATTGTCCGCGCTGCGGTATTAGCTCGCAGGAGACATGACAACCCCACGCTCACTGATGGTAAACAGTAGTTACATCCCTCCTTTCTTTGTTTTGAAAGGAGAAAAACTGACAATCCCTGCAGCCAACTGGATATGACATATGTTTCAGTTTACCCTTCCTTCCAAAATAACTGAAACATTACTTTTGGGATTTTTTTCACTGTAAAATCCTCACTATATTCTTATATACTGCACCTTTAAAGAAATATTCAGACTAGAAGATGCTAATTGCAAATAATACAAAACATACAAATATAGTTTTATTTATAGTTTACTATGTAAATGTGTAGAAACTCCAATAAAATAGATGTAAATATGAACAGGTTTTACTGAAACCTTTTTAATAAAAACTATTTAAATAGTCAAAGTCAGGTTGGCAAGATGCACTATGTTTTGGGTAAACATTCAGATTTTTATTGGTACAAGGCTATCATGAGTAAGGTAAAAACTGCATTTCACTAACCACACCAGAAAACTGTAAGCAAATTGCTAAATCCACATGATTCACATCTACAGAACTACATTTAACTATGCATGTCATTGTTTCTCAGTGTCGTGAGTCAACACGCAATGCAGGCATATTATGACTATTTTTCTTAAGTAATAGATTTTCTATGTCAGTACCAAATATATTTATGAAATTCTTTGCACTAAATATCTCACATAAAGCGATTTTTGCAGTTTTATGTTTTTACATTGTCAGTACCTTCCAGAGTTGTTTTAGGGCTCTGTCACATTAAGAAAATAAGCTGAAGCTGGCCTAGCCCATCCATCCCCCACTTACGCCAGGATCACATCAGCTGCGAAGCACCGCAAAGTTGATCGCTCAAAAAATTTGCTCGCTGCCTGCTGCTCCTCTGTTCACATCAGGCGAGGACCCTCACAAAAAAAGTAGAGTGCACACCAAAACAATCAGTCTCGTTTTGCAAGCTGATGTGATTGAGACCGTAGCTTAACAAGGGCGCCGAATATAAGCGTTTTTCGTTCCACAGCCCTTCACGGCGCATCATCGTGCTTCTAAGTCTGATGTGATCCAGGTGTCAGGCTGCTATAAGCTGAGAAGTTCCAATATCCAAGAGGTGCTCAAAGTGGAGGCCGCAGCTTCTCCAGCAGTGGTTTTCTCTTGTAAGTTAGAGGTCATTCAATGCTGATTTCCCAATTTGTGACATTGCAAATTGAGACTTTTTTTTAAATGGCTTGTTTCAGGCAAATAATTCCTAAAACTAAACATTGACAGAAATTGAATGGGTGGATTTTTTTTTTCACATTTGGAATGTTTATAGAGGCACTGGATACCCACACGGTAGCACAAAAGGATGCAAATGGTGAATTTTGAATAATACAAAATTTTACCTATATAGATTTTTTATTGTCTTTTGATAGTATTTAGGTTACCATGAAGTAACATTCCAAGTAGAGTACTTACATATCAGTGAGCCAAGTATTTGAACTAAAACATTGTTTATGCTGCTGAAACACCAAAGTTTGGGCAGAGCCTCTCATTGTTTGACAGTGACACTGAACAAAGTCATCTTCTGAGTTTGCTTACAGGCGGCACACACATCACCTCAGGTCAGACTCAAATTATAAAGGGAGGGGGGTGATGCTGTCAGACAAAACAAGAGGGTGTTCACAGACAATTTCTGGACTTTCTCAGCTAATCACGAACAGTTTCCACTGAATAAGTGCATACAGTGATAATGCCACTAAATTAACAAGAGCTGGAATCAAGATTTAGGATTTTTCTAATCTGTGGGGTAAATATGTTGCTTTGAGCTTAATATATTACCTTTACTTGTGACCAATAAGATGTGATATTCTATATAAATATAGAGTATTACTCTGAATGGTCTTTGAATGTTTAATCAGAAGAATTAGGATTCTTTGCTTTTTCAGTGATCAAACACACTTCGTATCAATTCAGACAGAGTCAAGTTTATAAAAGGTAAGAAATGTATTTTCTAAACAAATTCAAAACAACAATAATAATAATAATACATTTTATTTAAAAGCGCCTTTCAGGACACCCAAGGTCACTTTACACAAAACACGTAATAAAATACAATAAAACAATAATAAAACCCAAAGAGGAAAAAGCAAAGAGAGAAACAGTTCAATAAAATCAGAGGTTGTAGGCAGATTTAAACATAAGTGTTTTGAGTTTTGTTTTGAAAAGGGTAAAACTGTCGACGTTCCTGATGTCTGGGAGAAGTGAGTTCCAGAGTCGAGGAGCAGAGCGGCTGAAAGCTCTGCTCCCCATGGTAGCGAGACGGGCAGAAGGAACCGCAAGATGGATGGAAGAAGAAGATCTGAGTGAACGGGATGGGGTGTGAATACTTATAAGGTCTGAGATATATGGAGGAGAGTGGTTGTGGACAAAAACAAGACAAGTTATAAATAAGACAAATGTGATGGATGAATATAAGTGGATGGAATGTGATGCATGATTATTGAATGGTGTGTGATGTTTATCAGAACCTTATATCTAGAAGAAACTGAGTTCTGGGTGTGAAAAGAATTTGGTCTGCATTGGGGGTGCCCAATCCTGGTCCTGGAGGGCCGGTATCCAGCAGGTTTTGTGGTTTTTCTGCTCCAACACACTTGATTAACTTGTTGAATCACCTGTGCAGCATCTCATCAGGCTCTGCAGAAGCCTGTTAATCACCAGCTGATTGAAATCAGGTGTGTTGAAGCAGAATTAAAACTAAAACATGCTGGATACCGGCTCTCGAGGACCAGGATTGGGCACCCCTGGAAAACTATAAGTTGGTTCTTATCAAAACCACATCAGACGCAATCATGCTGTGTCTACCTCACCCTTTTTGGAGACCCTCTTCGAGGATCCGGAGGTCAGGAAGGTCGGATGACCTCTGGGTACAGAGGTTCAGTAGATTAACCGTAGCACCGACTACTCCAGTCCAGAGATGTCACCAGGCGCAACAGGTTGGAACTAGTTTGCGTCTAGAACAGCTGTTTCTGAGTAGCTAAAGGAGCAAGTTTCTGTGTCGCTGTAGCATGTAGCAGGTTTTGACAGCTTGTCAAGAGATGCAGTGGTTAGAGTGTTTCCTCCGGTGGCCAGTCCGGAGTTCTGCTCAAAAACTAACTGGATCACTCCGCAAGTGATTCTGTTTTAATATTCCCATGTTATGATTACATGGCCAAACAGGACAAAAGAGGTTAAGAGGTGTTAACAAACAAACCTCAGAACACACGTTTTTTCCAGATACAAGAATGTTCTAGTTCTGTGGATAAAGAATCTTTATGTGCAGTGACAATAACTTTAATTTATATCTACTGAACATTGTGTATGAGTGTGGATAATGATTCACTTGTTAAACCAAGCATTACTGATCATAACATCAAAATGATTCATTGTAATATTAAAATTAATTTCTACTTCATTAAATTAAGCACAGATTAATCAAACATTAATATTATTATTCATATAATATTTGTTCATTCAACCATTTGTTTATTTAATGATTATTTAACTTATGAGTTGTAGAAGTTCATCTATCATGAGAGTGTGCAATCCTGCAGTCTTATCAAAAGAAAGCTTTGTTTGGGAACATAGGCTGACATCTTGTCCCCCTGAATTGTCAACATGCACTGCAGAATCTTCTGGCTTGTTGGGAGATAGAATTTAAAATCCACTTTAGAGAATGGAATTATGTCTGTAGATGACGGTGACATGTCGGTCAATATGTAGGTGAAAACTAGGGCTGTCGCGATTGAGGAATTTCCCCTGCGGTGAGTCAGGGCAGCTCAATATTGCGATATGCGATATTATTGCACCCCGTTTTTATTTATGTAATTAGCAAATTTGTTTGTTAATTACTAAACTCATGGCAATATTTCCTTTGAAACATTGTGCTTACACATTTAAAAAATGTTAGAAAAAAATACATGGCCATTTTTAACACTTTATTGAATGCAGATCAAAGGGCAGTAACGGCATTCCCTGACTGAACTTAAAAACAACATTCAGGAGGTTTAACTTTGAAATGCAAATTTGGCTGCAACATCTAACAGAAATAAAAAAAAGTGCCCTACCATCTCCTTGATCAGCGCGGACTTTACCTCTCAGCATGCGCTGTCGCGAGATTTAATCAAGTGCGGTAATTACGGTGGCACATCATGCAGCGCGGTGGGTCCTTCAATGTCTGTAGCAAGATGCTGCAGATCTTCTACAAGTCTGTTGTTGAGAGTGTAATCTCTTCAGCCATCGTCTGTTGAGGTAGTAGCATCAGAAGCAGGGACCTGAAAAGGCTCAACAGCCTAATAAAAAAGGCTGGTTCTGTTCTGGGGACGACTGTGGAACCACTGGAGGAGATAATGCAAAGGATTCTCCAGAGAATCAAGAAAATGATGGACAACCCTGAGCATTCTCTTCACAAGACTGTCCGACAACAGAAGAGTGTCTTCAGTCAGAGGCTTCTTCAGTTTCGCTGCAACACTGACCGCTACTGGAGATCCTTCCTGCCAACAGCCATTGTAATATACAACAACTCTTTGATGACTTGATTATTATTATTATTCTGAGCTACTACAGCAATCAATTTCCCTCTGGGATTAATAAAGTATTTTTGAATTGAATTGAATCTAATCCTGCTTCACAGCAAGAAGCATTTGTTAAAGGGAGGGGATGACCAGCGTGTTTCAAGTGCGGCCATGGCCCCCCAGGCCACCCCTTGGGGGCGTCACTGCAAACAGAGTGACAAGAATGTGTGTGCTAAAAAAGTGCAAGAAAACTTTTCTTTTCTTCTTAACGCAAAGGGAGCCTCTCATCTGAAAAGGTTCCATACAGCCAGGAGAATGCTGCACAGGCTAAGAAGACAAATTGGGGAGAGACGTGAATGTAAGACCTGCCTCCTTCTCCGTGCCCACTGATCCTGCACACAGAGCATAAAAGCTACTGTTTGCTAGTGTGTTGAGCAATGTGACCAGTATTAATGACAAAAAGTTTTTTAAAAGGGTTTCAATTAAAAAGATCCCATAACCTTTTGCACTGACCATGGGTCGTGAAACTAATAGTAAAAAAAAAAAAAAAACAATCAGATGGTAAAATCAAATGGTAAATTCGGTCTTTACCCTGAGTTTAGTTATCTCTTGTGCAAAACAGAAATATAACTTAAAACCTTGCAACATTACATGTTTCCTTCCAACCAAATTCCCATTTACATTTTCCCCACCTAAAAGGGCATGTGTGATGTATAAAAATAAAACAAAAGCAGTGAAATGTCTCTATTTGTGTTAACATTTATTTTTGCTTTAAATAAATTAATCTAGCTCTTTTTTTTTTTTACTAAAAAAATCTCCATGTTAGATGGTTTCCATGTGTGAGTGATTCCAGTCAGCCCAGATTTCTCCTTTCAAGTCTTGCTGCCTGTTGAGAGCCACACGCAAACCACGATAAATCCTGAGTGCTTTATGTTGCTTTTAGGGAAGCATTATTCTTGTGGGGCCGTGTGTTTTTATCACTCTGTGTTTATCCTGGGAACACGTCCTCACTAGACAAATCTCACACAGGCCTAGTGAATGACATTTATCTTCAGCGGCGGGAGATTTGCACCAGAATATCTCACAAAAAGGAGCCGAGAAGCAAGTGATGAATTAGATGAGTTGTAAAAATGTAGCATAAACCATAATCTATTTGATTACTTTAATATTTAACTTGTCAAACTCATGATTGCTTCTATTTATCTTAATTGTAAAGATTATGATCAATAAAATGTGCACAGATTAAAATGTATCCCTAAAATTCCAGGATTGGTTTATTTTATGTAACACCAGCAACTCCTGTGTTTTATTTAGATGTACATTCCAGCTGCACCATATTTTTAGAAAGGTTTATCATACCTGTCATACTTTCAGAACCATTTTCCTCCCTTGTGAAGCCTAATATGCTCAGTCTCACTCTCAGGATGAGACCACACAGCTTCTCTAACAGAAAATATCTGCAGACAAGACACCTGATTGTTTCTGTGGTGCAACCCAGCTGAGCTCTTAATCCCACAGTGGACAGTCTTTATGTTTAGAAAAATGAAAGATGCTTTTCGTACTTACTCAAGCTTAAAACAAGGAGCTTTAGTTGGCTTATTTAGTTGAATATTCTGCAAATGTAGAGTTGGGAACATTTTTTTAAATTCTTTTCACATCAATTCTTTTAAAATTACTTTTATTACTCAAGACACAAGGTGTATTAGTGAAATTTTTTAATTAGATATTTTTTATGACTGGGTTCAATTTTAACCATGTATCTCCAAAGATGAAGTTAATACACTTCAATTATTTAAATGTTCCTGACATAAAACATTAAAGTACCTCACCTTATCTCACAACTGTTGACGGTTTTAAAAGTTGCATGCTAAGACAAATAATGAAAAAACAAGCAAAAATGAATAGAAATAATCAAATATACAGCAGTTATCTTGGCTTTTTTCCAGTGATTTGCATGTCTCACCAGTGTTTATATTGGTTAGTGTATAAATAATAATGAAGTTGAAGAAATATTATTTCAACAATAAACAGGAAATACATTTTGCCATTAAAAATCTTGTTTTTGAGTTATTTTTACAGGTTACACACAGTTAAATACAATAACAACTTTACAGTTATTTAGATTTAATTGTTTGTATTTTTGACACAAAAAACATTACAGTTATGAAATTTATCGTATGCCTTTATCTGTTTGGGGTATAACAGATTTTGATGCAATGCATTGTGGCATAACTTGAATGGCCCAAGTTCGCTGAAGGATCCCTTGATGCATCTATTGGGCCATTCCCATCTGTACCGGGTCGGCCCGGGCCGGGTAGCGTAGGTTGTTTACATATCTGGGTGGCCTGGTATTTTTCCAGGCCAACCAAGGCTCATTCTCAGCCCTCTTCTCGAGGGGGTCTGCTTCAGGCCGACCAGGGCCAACACACCCACTGCTGACAGCAAATTCACACCTTCCATTAGAGCAAGCCTCTGATTGGTGGGTAGAATCAGCCCACATGGGCTTAAGGCAAGGATGTGTGGAATCAACCGGGCCAGGCTGGGGCCGACTGGGGCTACCCGGCCCGGGCCGACCCGGTACAGATGGGAATGGCCCACAAGATACAATGGGCGCCTGGGCAGAGCAAGAACAGGAGCTTTGAGAATAATTGCCATGATGCGTACTTAGGATTGGAACAGTACATGGGCCAGCATTGATAACGTTTTACAAGTATGTGAGTGCACAAGATCAGATGTCCCAGGTGAAGAATTGCAAGATTACACAAGATCTCACCAGTTCACGCAATAACAATCACGTAGAAGGGAGCATGCCTCCAAAAGGTTGGTGGTTTATATTTTGTCTTTTTCACTTGTGTCAAAGATGTGTCACGGATAATAATGAATTTTTTTATAGTTAAAGCTACAATCTGGATCATATATACATATATACGATGGAACCATTGTATTTATGTAAATATATGTAGACCACTGACCCATCATTGTGAACTGTTTTCTCGAGTGGGGTGGCCTTCTTTGTCCACCAGGAGGTTGGGACATTGGTTAACTTTTATTTATAAGGCCATGCTTGGATTACTACCCAACTACATCTGTAACTTCATCTCACGGAGAAGTGTAACTTCTCATAATCAAATGATCAGCTGTTACTTTGTGTTCCGTTCGCTCGCACCGAGTTGGGCAAAAGGGCCTTCGTTCACTCTGCTCCTTCTGCATGGAACAGGCTGCAGGAAAACTGGAAATTAACAGACTTTATCTCCTTGAATACATTTAAAACCAGACTGAGAGCCCTTGAGATGGTTTTCCTGTGTTGTAACTGCCTTCTGTAATTTTGTGCATAACATGTCTGTGTGCCTTCCAGATTAAAATGACCCCACATCACCCTCATTCCCACCCTACCCCCTACACACACACACACACACACACACACACACACACCTACATTAAGAGCAAAAGGCATTGGGACATTGGGCTGAGCTCAGATTAACCATAAAGCAGTAAAACACCATCAGTGGAGCGATCTGACCCGGGAGCAGCAGAAACAGTTGTGGTTAAGGATTCTCATACTGAAGATTTTTCCACAACGCTACGATGATACAGTTGTATGTTATTTATCATGATGTTTATCAAATATGGTTATATATGGAGAAAAATACATATATTTCATTTAAATATGACAATTCATTAATTATTAAACACTCAAAAGTATCAAAAATTGATACCGTTAAGTACCATTCTCGATTCCTAGGTACCGGGAGTTCCAATGTGAAAGGTACCTGTCCCTAGTTACGTGGCACTTCAAGTTGAAAGCCAAGGCCTCACCAAGTCATACATTACTTTATTGCTGTACTCATATACCTTTTTTCTGGATTAGTCTTTTTATAATAATAGCCTAATATTCCAACACATTCTCACTCCCAGCACGTCAAAAACAAACGCTTGGTCAGCCACCCTCCACGTCAGACCCCTGACGCCAAAAGTGCCCTTTTTTGTTACTTATGTGCGATAAAGGTTTTTCCTTTATTTGACTGCAGATCCCAATGCAGCGTAAAACTGACGCGATGGGATGTCCGCAGCCAGGGCACCAAACAAGCTCATTGTACCTCACCTTAACCTTATCCTCTTATTTAACCTTATCCTCTTATTTAACCTTATCCTCTTATTTAACCTTCCCCTCACCCCTATCCTAACCTTAACCATCTTGCTAGCGAACACGTTAGTGATGTGTCGATCGCTCTAAAAGCTGGCTCTATGAAGTGGACGGCGGGAGCCGCCTCATCATTGGTCGAGTTTGGACCGAGCCAACGCAAGGGGGAGGTTTCAACTACCACGGTGGAGGTTAAAAGTAGAGGGTATGTGTAACCTCCCACTCGCCAGATGGTATGTTCTAACATTCCCCTTGGGCGGCAAATACGAAAATCGACAGTCAGACTCTGACTGTCAGAGTCAGAATGCATGGGAAACAAACACTTGATCACAGTGAGAGTAACGTTTTAGGTAGCAAGAGGGTTAAGGTTAGGATGAGGGAGAGGGGAAGGTTATAAATAGCGAAACGTTAAGGTTTAGGTGCTGTTAAACGAGGTGGTTCGGTGCCGCATCAGCGGATATCTAATCACGTCAGTTTTACGCTGCATTGGGATCTGCAGTTACAAAAGGGAAAAACCCCTTTTCGCACATAAGTAACGAAAAAGGGCACTTTTGGCATCTGGGGTCTGACGTGGAGGGTGGCTGACCAAGCATTTGTTTCCGACGCTTAGGGTGTGAGAATGTGTTGAATATTCATTGAAAATCTTCATCATATTTGTGTATTCATTCTTCTCTTTCTTTTTATGTCACCGCCCTTTTTCCTCATCAGGTTCTTTTGACCTAAAGCTTTTACCATAAAACTCCTGTGTTGTTTTTTTAACCAACAACAGTAGCAAACATGATTATTTTGACAGCATTGATAATGTAGATAATATCTCTTCTGGTAATTTAAAATCCTGTTTTTTTTTGTTGTTTTTTTTTATCACAATTATGGTTTCTGCCCCTGAGTGTGTCTTAAACCTGCTAAGACTTGTGCTGCAGGTCCAGCTGGTGCACTATGTACTAAAACAGACACTCTGTGACTTTAAATCTTCCTCCTGCTTGTTTTGTATTTTGGCACTAAAAGCCCTTACACCACTCTTATCACTTCATCACACATCAAAGGCCGATCTGCTTGATCACAGTGAATCAAATCAAATCAGAATGTCATAGCTGTTTTTATTAAAACTTATGATTGTGTTGTCTGCCCACTTTGCATATTTTTGTTGAACCATGGCCAAGTGAAGCAGCTGTTGTGACATCAGGTAATATTGTCTGTAGTCAGCTTCACACATTCTAAAGTGTCGTTGCACAGTATAAAACAATGTTTCTGGGTGAAAGTTACACATATTTATATTTTCTCATAACAGACACTAACTCTCACCATCTCACCTCAACAGCTTGAGGTTTGAACAACATTTAATTCATTTCCAGAAGGTGCTGAAGTTAACAAGCAAACAGGGGATCTGTCTAAACACAAATACAGACTGTTACCTTCCTAAGAAAGTGACCACTGATATTGTCAGGATCTGCTCCTACCCCTCTGAGACCCTGTCCACACGTAGCCGGGGATCTGCCAAAACGTAGATATTTTTCTATGTTTTGGCCTGTCATCCACACGAAAACGGAGTTTTTTCACACGAAAACTGATCTTTTTAAAAACTCCAGCCAAAGTGAAGATCTGCGTTTTCTCCGTTTTGGGTGTCTGCGTGTGGACAGACAAAACCGGAGTTTTAAGGTCCGAAACATCACTTTCCGCGACAAAAAAATGCTGACATCACGTGTGCGACCTGTGTTTACACTAGCCGACAGCATGAATGCCCTCAGAGCTGCGCTCGCTTTATCAATTGTCCAAGCTTTTTTTGCTTGTTTGTTTTTGCAAGCGGAATTACTGCTCCTTGCGGAAGACCACAGACGAAGGACGAGGTTAAGAACGGGGGAAGTACTGCCGCCTACAGGTCTGGCATGTCCTTAACAACGTATTTATCCAGGTACGTGTGGACAGAGTTTCTTTTTAAAACGAGGTGGTGTGGATGCAAGTTTTTGGAGGGGCGGATATTCGTTTAAAAAAAAATGGCTACGTGTGGACTAGGCCTGACTCATACTCTCTCCTGCCCCTGATTAGTTTCTTTATTGGACTCACCTGCCCCTTGTTAAGCTGCCCATGTGTTTCTGATTGTTCCCTGTGTATTTAAACCTCCCGTCTCGCACGTTTCTCTTGCCGGATCATTGTTTTTGTGTTGTCGTTCCTGCTGTATCCTCTGCCATTAAATCCATTTTACGTTATCTGAGCCTGCATTCCTGCCTCCTGGTCAGCTCCACCACACATGGTCCGCCGTCACCCACACCGCAACATGACAGAATGATCCGACCAACCTGGACCTGTGGTGAGCTATAACCTCTGCCTGGAGGATTATTTGTTTTTTGCTTTGTCTCCGTCCAGCGGAAGGAGATTCTGACTCAAGGGGTTTTGGCGCATCCTACCTGTTTCCGGGGTGGTTGAACCTATTCTCCTCTCCTGCTGTTCGCCCCGTCCTGTTTTTTCCACGGAAGCTGCAGGTCCTGAAGCTTTGGTGGAGTAAAACCCCCTACGCACGCCAACATTCTCCGGGGTGGTAGGGCTGGTCTCCCCGGTCCTTGTCTGCTTCCCTTCACCTGAGCCTCTGCCTGTGGACCCAGCGGATCCTGATGTGCACCTGCTCTGACCATTTGTCGAGTACCTGCCGCCATTCCTGGTTTCCCCACGTCGCTCCTTCAGTTCATCAACTTCCCTGTCTACACCTGCAGGGTCTTCGCCTGCAGGCCTCCCACTGCTGCAACCTCGTCAGAGTCCCGCTGCTGCACCCTCTGCAGAGTCTACGTTCCTGGTCCGCAAGGGGCTAGCCGTGCCAGAACTGGCTCCGACTGAAGCAGATGATTTGGCGGGAATTTTCGGGGCAACACAAACTCGCTGTCCAGACCCCATCTGGCCGCGCTTCCCCGCTGCCATGAGCTGCTGGTCCGCCGCCTTCTCTGAACCTGCTAAGCTCAAGGCGCCAATTTCCACATATGCGCCCATTACCAAGGTCGAGTTCTTCTCCGACCAGGGCTGGCCATCCGTTCCTCCACTGGAGCCGGACTTGGCCTCGCTGTTTGGCACCAAGAACCACCTCACTGGCCCGCGAGCAGTTCCCGCTTCTAAGCATGACCAGCTGCTGACGCGGCTCACCGATCGTGCACACCAGTGCGCCTTCCAGACCTGCGTTGCAGGAAATAACATCGCCCTTCTTGCCTTTGGGGTTTCCAAAATGGTGGAAGAGCTTGACATTCCTGACGAGTCGAAAACCATCATTACTAAAACTGCTGATGCCATTCTCAAACTGTGCGCTGCTGTACTCACCGGTTCTGCTCGCATTGCTGCCTGGCATACCCTTATCCAGCAGGCCATGTGGCTCAAGGCTCTGCCCTCCATGCCTGAACACCTGCACAGAGAGATGCTGAAAGGCCCCATCAGCTCTGACGTTCTGTTTGGTCCCCATCTTAGGAGCGTCATCGAGAGGGCTCAGAAGACAGCTGAACTGTCAGCCACGGTGCAAGACCTTGTCCACCCTCGGTCCGCCTCTCACTCCGGCCATTCCTCCAGAGGATGGGACGAACGGTGCGGAAACTTCAGACGCCCAGCTGCTCCGCCCACCCCACAGAGCCGGCCTCCCGCTTTGGTTCCACCTCAGCAGGACCAGAGAGTTTGCAGCCAACGGTTTTGAAAGAGCCAGCAGACACCATCTTGGCCGTCACAGTCGCAAGAACTTCGCCGAAAGCAACTACGAAAATGACTCGTTGGGGGGAATGTGTGTGCTTCTAACTGTAATGTTAACTCTGTGAATGATTTTGGTTTTGAAATAAAACCCAAAAAATGTCACATTGAGAGCACAATCCTACAGTCCTCTGCAGAATCCTCTACCGAATCCTCACACATGTTGCCCACACCAATCATTACGACACACCTGCATGTTCACACAGTCAGTCATATTACACGACAAGCTGTACGAGTGCGCTCCATTTGTGCACCGGCCCTAGCTTCCAGCCAGGCCCAACACATCCCGCTCCCCCCACAACGAAGGGTGGGACGGGATGTCATGGCACTATCGCGACCACATGCGGCGATACAGTGCCATCTGCTGGCACTTTGTCATCCCCATGCATGAGTCCGGCTCCCACTCGCCCTTTATCTTTGGACTCCACGCTCCGCGGTGCAGATCAGTCTCTTCCAGCTGTTTCACACTCGCCCTTTCGAGCGCAGCCCTCCATGGGTCGCTCCCAGTTCTCTGGTGCGAGCGACAGCTGTAAGGGCGCGAACGCAGTCCTCAGATGTCGTTCGCGTGACCTCGAACACGCGTCCGCTGTCAGAACGCGCGCAATAATTGTGCCGCCTTTGTCTCATGAGCAAATGGATATCAGACACCATTCATTGCGGTCACACACTCCATTTTCAGTCCGCTCCTCCTCCCTTCAACGGGATCATGGAGACGACGTTCACGTCACAGGAACAATCTCAGGCACTGGAGCTGGAGCTACGGGAACTTCTGTCCAAGGACGCCATTTCCGAAAGTCCCTCGCGGACAAGAGCTCTCAGGCTTCTACTCCCACTACTTCATAGTACCGAAGAAGTCGGGAGGAATGAGACCAATTCTCGACCTTTCCCTGTTCAACTGCTCCATAGCAGTGATGCATTTCCGCATCTTAACAATGAGGCAAGTTCTAGAATACGTGCGCTCCGGGGACTGGTTCACGTCAATAGACCTGAAAGACGCATGCTTCCACATCCCAGTAATTCCCAAACACCGGAAGTTCCTGCGCATTTCATTCAAGGGAGTTCAATACCAGTTCAATCGTCTCCCTTTCGGATACTCGCTAGCCCGGCGCACATTCTCCAAATGTCTCGAGACCGCTCTGAAGCCACTGTGCACGGCAAGAATGAGGGGTTTATTTTATCTGGACGATCTGCTCCTATGCGCCCAGTCCAAGGACGAGGCGTCAGAGCAAACCAGGAAGTTAATAGAGCATCTGTCAACCCTGGGGTTTTTCATAAACTGGGAAAAGAGCTCCATCCTTCCACCCCAGTCGATTGTGTTTCTCGGGGTGGAGCTGAACGCCTCCCTAATGAGAGCACGTTTGTCTCCGGCGAGAGCGGCAGATCTCACCACGGTGATCTCCCGCGTGCAACCCTGCAAGATCGTGAGAGCCGTGTTAGTCATGAAACTTCTGGGCATGATGGCTGCAGCCCACGCTGTGGTGCCGTTAGGTTTACTTCACACGAGACGCCTACAGCGTTGGTTCATCTGCCTCCGGGTACACCCGATACGTCAGAAGAGACGTATGTTGAGGGTTCCCCCTTCAGTGGGCGGGGACCTCGCTCACTGGGGGAATCCCTGCATCCTCTCACATGGGGTCCCCATCGGACGTCCTACATCACACGTATCTGTTTTTATGGATGCATCACTGTTGGGATAGGGGGGCACGCGCTTGTCCCACACGGTGGCAGATCGCTTGCCCTCCCACATGCACAAGCACATAAATGTGTTGGAGCTTATGACAGTGAGGAATGTGATTAGACACTTCGCTGCCCTTCTCGAGGGCCGTCATGTCGAAGTTCACACAGACAACCAGGTGGCGGCAGCCTACATAAATCGCCAAGGGGGAGTTCCATCCCTCCCACTATTGCGCGTAGCCACAGATTTACTGTGTTGGGCACATGTCCACCTGCTGTCCATCAGAGCCATCTACATTCCGGGGGTACTGAATGTCGCGGCAGACATCCTGTCGAGAGGGGGACCCCGCGACTCCGACTGGCGTCTACATCCTGCACTGATATCACAGATCTGGATCAGGTTCGGGGAACCTTCTGTGGATCTGTTCGCGGCTCGCGAAAACGCTCAGTGTCGCCTGTGGTTTTCCCTGAGTCCCCGGGATCAACCCCCGCTCGGGGCGGACGCCTTCTCACACCAGCCCTGGCCTCGAACGCTCCTTTATGCGTTTCCACCAGTCCCTCTGATTCCCCGTCTCCTGGACCGAATTCGGTCGGAACAGCTTGCGGTGATTCTGGTGGCTCCCAGACGCGTGTCCGCGTCATGGTTTCCGGACCTGCAAGAGCTAGTGTCCGGCTCCCCGTGGAGGCTCCCGTGGAGGGCGGACGCCCTTCTCCAGGCGGATGGGATAATCAAACATCCTCTGGAAATAGGCCAACGGCTGTGGGTCTGGCCACTGAGCGGTCACGCTTAGAGGCTTCTGGGCTGCCGCATGATGTTGTCACCACGATTCAGAGGGCGCGGGCACCCTCTACCATTGCATCTTATGCTGCTAAATGGGCAGCTTTCCAGAACTGGTGTGCAGAACGGAATGTTCAAGCGCTCTCCTGCCAGCTGGCGGATGTCCTATCGTTTCTGCAGATACTGATGGACAGGGGCCTCGCATTCAGCACTGTTAAGACATATGCTGCAGCTATCTCATCATGTCATCAGGGTTTTGGAGATAGATCTGTTTTCAATCATCCCCTCACAAAACGTTTTCTAAAAGGTGTCAGAAGGAACAGACCCATGTCCCGCCCGCTATTTCCCCAGTGGGACCTAACGGTGGTTCTGCGCGGCTTATCTGAAGCCCCATTTGAACCCTTGGACTAGTTCTCACTCAAGTTCCTGTCACTCAAAACTGCCTTGCTGCTGGCGCTGGCATCAGTCAAGAGGGTGAGCGACCTAACCTCTCAGTGGCTCCCGCATGCCTCAGGATCCATGAAGATGGTGGAATCACTGTTTTATGCCCCATCCCAGCCTTTGTGCCCAAAAACATGAATACTTCCTTCAAATCCAGGTCAATTTCATTGGCTGGACTTTTTCCTCCTCCCCATAATTCTGATGAGGAGGCGGCTTCCCACCTTCTCTGCCCGGTGCATGCGCTCGCACGATTTGTGTCACGCACTTCAGGGATTCGCCACTCACAAAGCCTGTTTGTGCACTACAGAGACTCTTCCCTTGGGCAAGCGCTGTCGACCCAGCGTCTTTCACAATAGTTATGTGACGCCATTTCACTCGCTTACACATCATCAGGGCGGGATCCTCCTGAGACACTCAGGGCCCACTCAGCCAGAGGGATTTCCTCTTCTATGGCGCTCCACAGTGGTGTGTCAATGGAAGACATTTGTCTGGCTGCTTATTGGGCTTCCCCATGTTCCTTTACTCGTTATTATTTACGAGCTGTGTCTTCAGGATCCATCACTCGTTCAATGCTTGGACCTCAGCAGGCTGAGTGAAAGCATTATGGCACCACATCAGCCCTACTTGAATGAATTTCATCCTCTTGTGGATGATATTTTAGTGGGATCCCCACTCTTCTCTCTGGCTGCCTCAGCCTTTTTAAGCCCTGGGCTGAGGCTGAGTGACCCTCGCTAAAAGGAGACTTGTTGGGTGTGTCCATTTGGTTGAGCTAACCAGTGTGGCGTAAATCCATCCAGCTGGGCATTATTCCAATAGCAGCTAGCTTGAGGGCTAAGACTAGACGAAATAGAACATTGGTTACGTATTGTAACCCCAGATTCTATGAGTCTAGTCGCAGCCCTTAAGCCAATGGCCCCACTGGTTCTGTTAGGATCAATAGCCATCGGAGGCGAACAGAGGAGTCACTCCACTTATATACCCACAGGGGTAACCACCATTGGTGGGCGTACATTTAAGCTCTTCATGATTGGCTGATGCTGAGATCATCCTTCCAATAGCAGGTAGCTTAATGGCTGCGACTAGACTCATAGAATCTGGGGTTACAATACCTAACCAACATTTATCCCTGTTTTTCACACCATCTTCACGCATTACTTTGATCTGTTTTGTTTCTAGGACATTTGAGCTTCTGCAGACTTAATCAGCACCCAATAAGTCTGGCATGAACAAAATGATGGTCCATGATCCACATATTACGTGTTTAACCCCGAGGAGTTTTCCTGTAAGAACATCTTGGCTGGTCTTCTTTCCACTTACTTTGTTGCATCTCGCATCATGCATAACAATTTGATAAAATACCCAAACTTAAACGTATCTTTAACAACTGGACATATTTCTCTTTTGTGTAAGTCACAGTGTGTGCCCTCCTGAAGGTCTCTATTAAATGCAAACCAGACGTTTATTAGTTTAGGAATATCTGCAGGGAAAGACGTGACACAGCAGAGGACCACATTCTAAACAAAGGATCACAAATCTATGATATTTTCCCTCTCCAGACAGAGGTTGACACAGTCACACATCTGCAATGCTTTTCTGACACTGTTAAGTGATACATTTAGAAACAATGTTATGGTTACGCTTATATTTATGGCAAAGAATCTGTGAGAAAGTATTCCAAAATACATTCCTTTGATAGGAGCAAGATAAAGGATGTCTCAACTCAAAACAGATTATTTTTATAGGTTGACAGCCATCTATTTATCTGTTCATTCATTGTGACCCATTTTACAATCTACACATCTAATTATATGAAGACTTAATAAAAATGGCTTCATTTATAAGTTGTGCAAAATCAGAGGGGCATGTCAAACCTGTCTTCATTTATTTTCTGAAAGTAAAAACCCAGAAAGAAGGACTAAATTAACAGATAAGGAAAACAATATGGATTTAGAGTTACTTGTTATTGGTTTGTGTTGAGTCAACTATGACCCTGTCCAGTTACTTAGTAAAGTGAGTTCATGTAGACAATGTATCAAAAATGTGATGAAACTTTACCTTAAAGAAGTACACCATTTCTATTCCAGTGCCGAGTTACTGGCTGCCTCTTTTCCCATCCACTGTTCATACTGAGGATGACTATGAATTTTGCTTTATTGCTGGTCATTCAGCTACACAAATTAGTCTATATGGCTTCTGCTTTCGGGTCTAACACTGTGTTTACATGCAGTGTCGGACAACCAAATTATTGCCTTAGTCTGATTGAAGTCGGAGTTTTTAAATGCATGTATGCAGGTCCTTCTCAAACGATTAGCATATTGTGATAAAGTTCATTATTGCCTGTAATGTACTGATAAACATTAGACATTAGACGGGCTGCATCGTGGCGCAGTTGTTAGCACTGTTGCCTCGCAGCACGAAGGTCGCAGGTTCGAAACTCGGCTGCAGCCTTTCTGCGTGGAGTTGCGTGTCCTCCCCATGCATGCGTGGGTTTCCTCCTGGTATTCTGGTTTCCCCCACAGATCACAACATGCCCTATAGGTTATAAATTGTAAGTCGCTTTGGATAAAAGCGTCTGCTGAGTGAATAAACATAATAAACATAAACTTTCATATATATTAGATTCATTACACACAACTGAAGTAGTTGAAGCCTTTTATTTTTTCTAATATTGATTATTTTGGCATACAGCTCATGAAAACCCAAAATTCCTCTCAAAAAATTTGCATATCATGAAAAGGTTCTCTAAACGAGCTATTAACCTAATCATCTGAATCAACTAATTAACTCTAAACACCTCCAAAAGATTCCGCTTTTAAAAACTCCCAGCATGGTTCATTACTCAAAATCACAATCATAAGACTGCCGACCTGACTGCTGTCCAGAAGGCCATCATTGACACCCTCAAGCAAGAGGGTAAGACACAGAAAGACATTTCTGAACAAATAGGCTGTTCCCAGAGTGCTGTATCAAGGCACCTCAGTGGGAAGTCTGTGGGAAGGAAAAAGTGTGGCAGAAAACGCTGCACAACGAGAAGAGGTGACCGGACCCTGAGGAAGATTGTGGAGAAGGACAGATTCCAGACCTTGGGGGACCTGCGGAAGCAGTGGACTGAGTCTGGGTGGAAACATCCAGAGCCACCTTGTACAGGTGTGTGTAGGAAATGGGCTACAGGTACCGCATTCCCCAGGTCAAGCCACTTTTGAACCAGAAACAGCGGCAGAAGCGCCTGACCGGGGCTACAGAGAAGCAACACTGGACTGTTGCTCAGTGGTCCAAAGTACTTTTTCGGATGAAAGCAAATTTTGCATGCCATTCAGAAATCAAGGTGCCAGAGTCTGGAGGAAGACTGGGCAGAGGGAAATGGCAAAATGCCTGAAGTCCACTGTCACGTACCCACAGTCAGTGATGGTCTGGGGTGCCATGTCAACTGCTGGTGTTGCTCCACTGTGTTTTATCAAGGGCAGGGCCAATGCAGCTAGCTACCAAGAGATTTTGGAGCACTTCATGCTTCCATCTGCTGAAAAGCTTTATGGAGATGAAGATTTCATTTTCCAGCACGACCTGGCACCTGCTCACAGTGCCAAAACCACTGGTAAATGGTTTACTGACCATGGTATTACTGTGCTCAAATGGCCTGCCACCTCTCCTGACCTGAACCCCATAGAGAATCTGTGGGACATTGTGAAGAGAAAGTTGAGAGACGCAAGACTCAACACTCTGGATGAGCTTAAGGCCAATATCGAAGCATCCTGGGCCTCCATAACACCTCAGGAGAGCCACAGGCTGATTGTCTCCATGCCACGCCACACTTAAGCAGTCATTTCTGCAAAAGGATTCCCGACCAAGTATTGAGTGTATGACTAAACATATTTGAAGGTTGACCTTTTTTGTATTAAAAACACTTTTCTTTTATTGGTCGGAAGAAATATGCTAATTTTATTTAGATAGGAATTTTGGGGTTTCATGAGCTGTATGCCAAAATCATCAATATTAGAAACAATAAAAGGCTTGAACTACTTCAATTGTGTAATGAATCTAATATATATGAAAGTCTAATGTTTATCAGTACATTACAGAAAATAATGAAGTATATCACAATATGCATTTTTTTTTAGAAGGACCTGTACACCTTAGACCAGCAGTAGCTCAGGAAGTAGAGTGTCCAGTAATCAAAAGGTTGTAGGTTTGATCCCGGCTCCCGTCAGAATGCTGCTGTTTGTCACGTTGAGGCAGGAGGTTAGGACCCAAAATGCAGAAACCCCAGAACGACTCAGGCAGGAGCGGTTGAATAAATGAAAATTCCTTTTATTAGGATGAGGCGTAAAGGTCCAAAAGGCAGGAAGCCGAGCCTAAAGTCTAGTAAACAGACTGACAAAAACCACAGCTCACTTATGAGCATGAACCTAGATGTATCACGAGGGGAACAGAACAACACTGACAAGACAATGGGCCGACAAACCCTGAGAGACACAGACAGGCTTATATACACAGGGCTGAGTGATAGGAGACGAAGAGCAGGTGCATGGGGAATTGGGCACAGGTGAAAATAATGAACTGAGGGAAGAAGCAGAAATAAGCAGGGGAGAAAACCATATCTAAATCCTAAACCAAAACTACTAAAATAACCTGAACTTTAAACACTGTAGCAACAAAGACACCGGAGAAACTAATAAGCAAACAAATGATCTGAAGTGGGGAAGGGAACACACACACACACACACACACACACACACACACACACACACACACACACACACACACACTAAGGAGACTAAAGAACTGATATTCTAAACCTAAAGTGGGGAGACTGGAGAACATGATGAAAACCAGGAGGGAGCTGGGGACAAAAAGGACTTGGGACTACAGGGACACAGAACACTAGGGGACACCTAAGGGAAACCTGGAGGGGGCTGGGGACCAAAGGGACACAGAATATGACACTGTTGTGTTCTTGGACAAGACACCCAATCCGCCTTGCCTGCTGGTTGTGGTCGATGGGTCTGGTGTCTCTAGTGCTTGGCAGTCTCACTTCCATCAATGCGCCCCAGGGCACTTGTGGCTACATTGTAGCTCATCACCACCAGTGTGTGAATGAGTGTGTGAAGGGATGAATGACTGTGTTGTGAAGCGCCTTGGGGGTTGTGGAACCCTAAGAATGTGCTATACAAACACAGGCCATTTATCATGTAGTCCTGCTGATGTTGAACGGAACTGGCTAACTAAATCAAGCTAAGGTACCAAGATAATTTGATTAAAAAAATAAATTGCTCTGCTTGCAAAAAAAGATGGCATCCATCCCTCTTTGGATGAAGCAGCTCTTCTTTTTAGGGACATGGCCAATTTTATTAGTCCTCTATGAACACCCAGGGTCCAGACCAGGAAGCAGTGTCATAGTTTAACCCACCCCTCTGCAGCTTCTGTACTGTTACCCACCCACTACCCCATTGAGACAGTGTCCCACGGCCAAAATCACACAGATTAAATATCAGGCTTAATAAAGCAAATTATGGAAATCTCATAAATACTAGAACAAATTAAACTGAGCAGAAAACTAGAAAAATCAAAATGTGGGTTATTGAACATTAGGTCTATTTTTTCTAAGACTTTGTTAGTTAATGACTTGATTTGTGATAATCAGATTTCTTTCTCTCACAGAATCCTGGCTGCAGCAAGAGGACTATGTTAGTTTAAATGAGTCGACTCCTTCTAATTATATAAATCATCGTATTGCTTGAAGTACAGGGCGAGGAGGAGGAGTAGCAAGCATTTTTCATTCAGACCTAATAATCAATCCCTTACCAATTATTAGTTACAGTTCTTTGAACATCTTATTCTAGGTTTTCCTAATCCAGATTGCAAAACTGTAAAACCACTCTTGTTTGTAGTTTTATATCGTCCACCAGGCCCTTACTCTGAGTTTTTGGATCAGATCTCTGATTTTTTTATCTGATTTGGTGCTAAATACTGATAAGGGCATTGTAGTGGGGGATTTAAACATTCATGTGGACATTGAAAGTGATAGCCTCAATGTAGCCTTTAGTAATATCTTAGACTCAATGTGTTTTACTCAAAAAATACACTCCTGCCATCATACATCAGACCTTGTGCTGACTTATGGCAAAGAGTGTGAGGAAATAGCATCAATAATAATAATAATAATAATAACTAAATCCCTAGATTACTTTTTGTTAGCTTAAACTGCAGAAATAAAGGTGTGGGTAGCGGCTGGAGATCGTGTTTTAGCCCTCCTGCATTGTGTGGAAGAGCGCAGTTAACCAAATGTAAATAACATTCAAGGGGTCTACACTATGTTATATTGTTTTCCAAATTTGCCATTGCAGCTTTAAGGCTCCTGCATTTCTATTTTGACAGTTTTAGAAATGCATACCCCTGATTTTGTTTTTGCAAGAAAATAACAACCTGACTGCAAAACAATCAACAGATGTGCGAAAAAAACCTCATATTCAATTTGCAACTGAGCTATTCCTCTACTTACTAAAAGCTGTCATTTCAATCAATCTCATGATGGAATTTTATCTGGATACATTAAGGAAGTGACGTAAGGAAAAAGTAGATCCTCATCTTCGCTATCTTGTGTAGTGTAGTCATTTCTTACAGTTTGGTCAAATCATTGTGTTTTGAGGATGCCCGTGCCCATCTACAACAGCTGGAAGATCAACAGGAGCCGCTGCAATCTGATCATAGATAATCTAAGGATAATCTGTGTGATCACACATCACAACCATATGACAACAGCTTGAACTTCTCTGAAGCCTTGCACAGAAGTGAACTCCGTGCAAAGAAAAGGTCTGACAGGCAATCAGTCACTATCTTTTTAACCTTTACATGACAAAGCAACAAATTGCCTTTGAATTGCTTGTTGCGAGTGAAATCCCAGCTTGAGGGCAGTTTTTCTCTTCTCTTAGGGCAATGAATCATAAAGATGTGACAAATACCGTTTGACATTGCTTTTGGGAGCTGATTAATGAGTGTAGCTACAGCCTCAGTGGAAAGTCCCACATAGACAGGTTTGAAGATTTCTGTTTCGCACTGGAGCAGTGAAGAAACATTTCTTCATGTGTGTCCTGCAGCTGAGCAGAGTTTGGCTGGTTGTCATGCAGTTTCTTTCATCGGAACATTTAAAGCATGAACGTCTTCATAACTGCGATTCAAGCACCACAAAATTAAAGTCTTCTTTACACATAAGTCAGAAAGAAGAATGTTTTATATCTGAAATTCAGGTTTTCATGTTAGGGGCTTGACACACGGGAGGCGACAAACAACCGCGATCAGCGAAATTCGTCGCTGTCACTTTTATTACCTGACACACGGGAGGCGACCCACGGCAGCGGCCAGCGGCAAAGCTGGCAAAATCGAAACTTCCGTTGATTTGTTTGGCTGTGTCAGGTTGGAGGGAATTAAGGTTATTTAAGCGGTTCAGAGTTTAAAAAGTGGTAGATATGATGTTTCACAAGGTGCTGCTAGAGTTATGTGAAATCTTACTTCTGATTTTACTATATAAAACATAATAATAATCAACTTCTCCTTCATGTTTGCTCGGAGATGTACGAAAAATCCTGTCCGCTCATTGGTCAGTGAATGAAACCTCCGTTGATTGATCCTCGTCCGAGCGACAGCAATGAAAAGTTGAAAATATTTCAACTTTCTGAAAAAAATGCATGCATCAGACAAAAAGGAATCAGGGAAAACTGCTTCAGGAAAAAAATGTCAACCCAAAAACTGTCAGAAAAAAAGTTGTCAAACCAAAAGTTGTCCGAAAAAGTTGTCAAACCAAAAGTCATCCGAAAACGTTGTCAAATCAAAAACTGTCAGAAAAAAAGTTGTAAAACCAAAAGTCGTCAGGAAAAAAGTTGTCAACCCAAAAACTGTCAGGCGTCAGGTGTTAGGTATCAGGTGTCAGGTATCAGATATCAGGTCTCAGGTCTCAGGTGTCATGTATCAGGAAAAAATGTTGTCAAACCAAAAGGCTTTAGGAAAAAAACTGTCAGAAACAAAACTCTGATAGAAATGACAAAACTAGGAAAATCCAGCAGAGGATGCTATTGGGCTTGTTCGAGATGAGCCAGTTCTGCGCAGATTTGATCACTGATGATCGGCGCGCAGTGCATGCCGGTTAGATTTGTGTCCGACTTGATGCCGACTAGATCTGACGTCATACATACGTAGGCAACGATATCCTCGTGAGATCAAGGCAGCCGCAGATTTTGGAGCAAGGAGCTGCAGTTGCTCTCCACCGGCTGCAAAACCTAGGGGATGACGGGAAACGCCTGGCTCTCACCTGATCTAAGATCTGATTGGTTCACATTTTGATTCAAACATCTGGTGAAAGAACATGAAATGTTAGTTGGTCACATGTATTCTATAAATCATGTTACGTTGATGATGACAACTCTATAGGCCATAAAAAGACATTTGATTTGTGTTATTTTCTCATGTTTCCTGTAAGCACACTAAAACTACAGCTGATAACCTTTTTACTTATTTTAGTCATATCTCCATATACAATATATGATATCCACAAGCACGTGAGGATGTGTTTCGGTTGCTAACAGGCACCAGAATTAAAATAAATAAACAAGTATGAACACTAAAGCGATGTCTTCATCCATTGTCACCCGCAAGCTAAACATGTAGGGAAATCTGTCCGGCTTAAATGCCGGCTTTCAGCCACTCCCCCTGCTGCGTCTGTCTGCTCTCGTCTGTTTTCCAGGCGAAGCGCTGCTCAACTCGAACAAGCCATTTGTCATATTGTGCCACGGTAGACTTGGCGTGATGTCATCAACGTGCGACATCAGCAGCCTGGGCTTCTAACTGCACCCCTGACAGTAGGTTTAAATTATTTTACCTTTTTACGGTACATTTGTAACAATTAATGTTATATTGTGTTGCAGTTGGGTTTTGAAAATTACATTACCATAAATCATAGAAGACAAGCACATTTCCCATGATCAGACAAATCAAAGTTGCACTTTTTCTTTGGCTAATTAATTCTAGCTAGCATCAGTGGTACTAGATGCTTCATTTAAGCAGTCCAGCCGTGTTTTCGCTATATACAGTATGTTACAACACACACACACACACACACACACACACACACACACACACACACACACACACACACACACACACACACACACACACCAAGTAATGTTTCTATGGTTACATTGTGATTTCTTAGTAAATATTGTATTTGGTGAGAGATAAACTTTATTGTGTTTATCCTAGTGAATCTATAATTAAACGGGTAAACTAGTAGTGTAGCACACTCAATGTCAAGGAAAGTAAAGTGTTATTATCAGGAGAGGGAGAATGATTAAATGGTTAGCAACAGCCTTCAATACGATGGCCCCCTCCATGAGGCCAACACAGCTCAGCAGAACATTATTGTAACTTCTTCTGGGGAGAAAACACTTAGAGAAAAAATAAAGTTAACAGCTGAAATTGCAGGAAATAATACAGTTAAAGAGCAGATTGTAGAAGAAAGTAGTAGAGTGTGGAAAGGGGTCAGTATGTCCTCCAGCAGTCTAAGCCTATAGCAGCATAACTACTGAGATAACTCTGGATAACCTAGCCTTTTAGATGGAGACATGTTGGAGGCAGGGCAAGGGAGAGTTGTCTTTACCGACTGTACACTCCACCTCCCTCTACACCCCACTTGTCCAGATCTAGGCTAACATCAGATTTTAACCATAGGCCCTATCAAATAAAAATGTTTTAAGCCTAGTCTTAAAAGTAGATAAAGTGTCTGCCTCACGGACTAAAGTTGGGAGTTGGTTCCACAAGAGAGGAGCCTGATAACTAAAAGATCTGGCTCCTATCCTATTTTTAGATATTTTGAGAGTGAAGTGCTCGGTTAGGAAAATATGGAACAATCAGGTCACTGATGTATGATGGAGCTTGATTATTAAAGGGCTTAATATGTGAGAAGGAGGATCTTAAAATCTATTCTGAATTTAACAGGCAGCCAATGTAGGGAAGCTAAGACAGGAGATATATGATCTCTCTTTAATTCTCATCAGAACTCTAGCTGCAGCATTTTGGGCAAGCTGAAGACTTTTAACTACATTCTGTGGACTTCCTGAGAGTAATGAATTACAGTAATCCTGTCTTGATGTAATAAATGCATGAACTAGTTTTTCAGCATCACTCCTGGAAAGGATGCGTCTAATCTTAGCAATATTCCGAAGGTGGAAAAAGGAAATCCTACAACCCTGTTTAACGTGGGATTTGAATGACATGTCCTGGTCAAAGATAACACCAAGGTTCCTTACTTTGTTCTCGGAGATTAATTTAATGCCATTCAGGTCAGGCAATTGACTAAGCAATTTCCTTTAATGAATTTCAGGTCCAAAGATGAGAACTTCAGTCTTGTCTTGATTTAAAAGCAAAAAGTTTTGAGTCATCCAATTTTTTGTGTCTTCAAGACAAGCCTGTAATCTACCCAACTGATTAGGTTCATCACGGTTAATGGATAGATTTAACTGAGTATCGTCAGCATAACAATGGACATTTATCCCATGCTGTCCAACTGGGAGCATATATATAGTGAAAAGAATTGGTCAAAGCACTGAACCCTGTGGTACTCCACAAGTAACCCTGGAGTATGACGATGATTTGTCATAAACATTTACAAAATGAAATCTATCAAACAGGTAGGATTTAAACCAGCCTAGCGCTGTTCCTCTGATCCTACAACATGGTCAAGCCTTTCTAAAAGAACATTGTGATCAACTGTGTCAAAGGCAGCACTGAGATCTAACAAGACTAGAACAGACACAAGATTCTTACCTGAGGCCATGAGAATATCATTTGTAACTCTCCCTAATGCAGTTTCAGTGCTGTGATACTCTCTAAAACCAGACTGAAATTCCTCAAACAGATCATTAGTGTTTAAATGCTCATATACTTGGATGGCCACTATTTTCTCAAGGACTTTGGATAAAAATGGAAGGTTAGTTATTGGTCTATAATTCATTAGGTCATCTGGATCCAGAGAAGGCTTCTTAGGTAAAGGTTTGATTACAGCAACCTTAACATCCTGTGATACTTATCCATTTACTAAGGATAGATTGATTATATCTAGAATGGGGCAGTAACCAAAGCCTTCAACTGCGCATTCCCAGCCAGGGGTGCGAGTGCGTAGGGTGTCCCGATTCTCAAGTGCGGAAGTTGACCACGCCCCCTATTGCAACCTTAATCTGAACTTCTCCCAAGTCTGCAGCGATGCAGAACTCGGCCAAGGATATTACCCACAAGTTATTGCTGCGGGAGAAATGGCTCAAGTACCTTTTTTGAAAATATGTATATTGTAATGAAATTAGTTCATTTTAGGATGATTATTTGATGCTCTTAATGTTTTAGACAAAGCAGCAATGAAGTTAAATTTTTTTCTAATAATTGCTTTGTTGTTTGTTTTAAAGTTGTTAATAAAGGTTTTTGAAAAGATTTTCACATCGACCAGCATCCTGGCATGCGATCGATGATGCAATACTCCCTGTCTCAATTAGGCAATTATTTGTACACTTGTGTACTACGCACTCGAACCCTACTGCGCACTTTTTCCAAGTGCACTTTGCTGATGACCGCAGGGTGCAGTGCATAGGCGTAATTTTAACCGGGGATGCCGGGGACATGTCCCCAGCAAAATTTGTGACTGGCAGCTGTGTCCCCCCCACTTTCAAAAACGCCTGCTGATGAGGATTTTTGTTTTACCAGCTCAGATCTTATACCGGGGTCGGCAACCTATTCCCATCAAAGAGCCATTATTACCGATTTCCCACGGTAATTTTGGACGGACCTTAATAAGCAGTGACTTAAGTTCAGCAGGCAGGTCGCGCTAGAAAATTTCGTTTAAAAAGACGTCATAAATGTTTTCCCCCCCGTCCTTTTTATTTATAAAATATGAAGTAAAAACTCACACTTTAATTTTCATTCTTTTGTCATTAATATTTAGTCTACACCCGTGCGTTAAGTGGACCATCTTCCAGTAAAAGCAAAGCATCCAGTCCACCTCTCCAAATGCGTAAAATGTGCATCAGCCGCTAGTTAGGCGCGCCGCGCGCACCATCAGCGACGTCAGCCCAGACAAGAGCAGAGCAAATAGAGAAAGAATAGAGGATAATTGTGTCTGGATGTGGATGGAGATTACATTTTACAGCAGCCTGATCATCATTTAAATACGTAAACCATCACCTGGCTTCTAGTCCACACTATCAGCATTATTTTAATTGGTGTGTGTGTGTGTGTGTGTGTGGGTGGGTGTGTGTGTGTGTGTGTGTTTGTGTGTGTGTGAGAGAAACAAATTGGATTTTTATGTTCATATTTATCAAGCGCTGTTCAGCCAAAGTTTCATAATTTCATAAAAAGAACATTTTTCCAAGTGACACATCCCCCAGAGAGACCGGGTTTCCAGACTGTTTCAGTGGGAGGAAATCTTATCGCATGCGCCGTGGTTCTGCACTGCGCTGCGAACCCCAGATCTTCAGCTCACTGTCCACCGTGGGCGCTCCGAGCCGCGCTGAACACAGTGTCCAGTATAAAGCTCTGATGTTCTGATGGGAATATTTTACCTCCGCGATGTGCGTTAACGATTAAAATGTCAGCTCATCCATGCGCATCAGTGTGCGTCGGGGTAATTCTTTCAAACCAAGCAACATCCTTGAGTTCATCTGTCAAAATAAACTGTCAAATGGAAATATATGTAACCTGCCGTTAAACTGTTTTGCCTTCTTGTGAAGATTGTTGCAAAGAGAAACAATTAAACTTGATTAACCCCAGAGCCACCCAGAGAACCAGAGCGCATGCGGGAAGATTCCTCCCACTGAAGCAAGTGTTTTCCAAACCCTGTCTCTCAGAGAGACTTGTCACTTAGAAAATGTTCCCTGATTATGAAACTTTGGCTGAATAGTGCTTGTTCCTGTCTCCAATGTGGCGACATATCCAGGAGCCGTCTGAGGAGAATCCCAGAATCTCACATTGTCTTCAGCTCATAAAGCGCCTATGATTACACACAAGCGTGACGCGTCAACCCGGTCTCACAGTAAGACCGGGTCGGACCTGTCCAGGTTTACGCAGACAATCTTTACATTTAGAATTGGCATACAGATGTAAAACTAATGCAGTAAAATATAAAGCATTTTATTTAAATATCCATTCATTATTTTACAAGCACAGAGAGCCGCATCAGATGGATGGAAGAGCCGCATGCGGCTCCAGAGCCGCGGATTGCCGACCCCTCTGCTAGCCTACTTTATTGTCCCCAGCAATTTTTAAACCCCACTCAAGTGTATGGTTATTGTCCCCAGCAATTCTGAAAACAAACTGACGCCCTTGGTGCAGTGAGATTATTAGGATTGGGCCTATATATGGCCTTGTTCGAGTTGAGCTGAGAAAAAAGACGAGAGCAAACAAACGCAGCAGGGGGAGTGGCTTAAAGCTGGCATTTAAGTCAGACAGATTTCTCTACATTTAGCTCACGGGTGACGATGGATGAAGATATCGCGTTAGCGTTCATACTTGTTTCATTTTTTATTTTAATTCTGGTCCCTCACAATATCATATATTGTAGACATGTGCATATGAAGTGTTGACTGTTATAATAAGTAAAGGTTAGTAGCTGTAGTTAGTAGCTGTAGTTTTAGTGTGCTTATAGGAAACGTGACAAAATAACACAAAACACATTTTTCTTTATGGCCTATCTATTGTCATCATCAATGTAACACAATTTACAGAACACATGTAACCAACTAACATTTCATGTTCTACCACCGGATGTTTGGATCAAAATGTGAACAAATCAGATCTTAGATCAGGTGAGAGCCAGGCATTTCCTGTCATGCCCTAGGTTTTGCAGCTGGTGGAGAGCAACTGCAGCACCTTGCTCCAAAATCTGATCTCACAAGGTTATCGTTGCCTGCGTAGGCATGACGTCAGAGCAAGTCGGCATCAAGTCAAACACAAATCTAACCGGTATGCATTGTGCGCCGATCACCGGTGATCTAATCTGCGCAGAACTGACTCATCTCAAACATGGCCTATGTCTATGGTAAGAAGCCCAGGCTGCTGCTGTCGCACATTGATGACATCACGCCAAGTCTACTGTGGTGCAATCC